>NW_021136462.1:0-305558 GCF_004193835.3 Ostrinia furnacalis
ATTTAGAGGGTAGGTATCCCAACTAATATTATAAATGCGAAAGTAACTCTGTCTGTCTGTCTGTCTGTCTGTCTGTTACGCTTTCCCGCTTAAACCTCGCAACCGATTTTGATGAAATTTGGCATAGAGATAGTTTGAGTCCCGGGAAAGAACATAGGATAGTTTTTATCCCGGTTTTTGAAACAGGGACGCGCGCGATAAAGTTTTTCTGTGACAGACAAAATTCCACGCGGGCGAAGCCGCGGGCGGAAAGCTAGTTGTTGATAATACCGCAAACCATCATATTATAAAAATCACACAGCTCCGCAGTATGGTAGTATGGGTAATTATTATTTAAAAAAATAATTAACTTCGAACATCTGATTTAGAAGTAGGTTATTAATGCAAAGTTTTTAGTGCCGCAAACCCTTAGATATAGATAAATCATTACATTACGAACGTCTGATTTGGAGGCAAGTATACAGTGTGTCCGGGCATGTAGTGATCAAACTTTAAAGGCGTAATCTATGAACAATTTTATCGATGAAAATACTTCAAATTTGGGGCTTGACCCATTTCTCGAAAAATTACATCGATTTAAGTTTTTAATTTTTAGTTTACACCTCTTCTTTAAAAAACAAGTGAAAGCGTGGGTAGCTTAACATTAATAGGCAAATATTTTATATCATGCGATAGCCAATAAAATTATCTATTAGTAGAAGATCCTCTTGTCAAACTTGCGACGCATTCAAGAAGCTTTGATCAATACTATCACCGATATCACTCACGGACAAATTGACATACACCTGTTTTCGCCTGAACAACTAGAACAGCAAATCAACATTATATCAGGTCAATTACACGGCGATCTCACGTTACCTACCGACATAAACAACATCAGACAGTTATATAAACTACTAAAGGTGTTCGCGAGAGTAATTGACAACTACCTTATCATGGAGGTCAGAATACCACTCGTGAGTAACGAAGTATACGAGTTAGACAAGATCATCACGGTACCTCGAAGAATAGGAGAGCAAATACGTTACGTGGTCTCTTCTTATCAATACATTGCATTCGACTTGAAGAAAGATGCAGCTTTTCTGTTGTCGGAAGGAAACCTGCAAGCATGTGTTCATAATCAAAAGGACACCATCCTCTGCTCAATTGATGAACCTATCTACGACCTAAAAATAAAACATTCGATTTGCGACATCAAGTTAACAAACATCGACGTCACATCAAATGAGTCACCGTGCTCGTCACTCATCGCGCCGTGCACTTCCGACAAGTGGATCAAGTTACATCGGCGAAACAGCTGGCTGTACTCATGTTGCAAGGAATGCACTATTCGCTTGTTTTGCACTACGGGAACAGATGTTCGTACTATCACTGAGACAGGCATCATTACACTAAGTCAAGGTTGTACGATCAAGGGCGACACCTTTACAATACGTTCACACAATCAATTCTTGAGTGAAACGTATCATCAAATAGAATCAATGGAGGTTCCAAAGACATCTATATTGAACACTATTATTAATAGCAGCTACTCCGAAATCTCCATCCCGACTGAAGATCACCAGATGATATTCAATCAATTGAAAACAGACATTGAACGTCTAAAAGCAGAGGCGTCTAAAGAGATCAACGTACACGACGTCCACCATTACACTATGTCATACATTTTACTGGTGGGCCTTTTACTGATGACATGTTGCGCTGCGTACTATTGGCGACGTAATCGACAACAGCCTCCGGCACCAACTACTGAAGATGCGATCGAGACCATGCCGCGTGCAGTCAGCACATTCAGCATCAACCGAGGGACATCACCATCACCCATGCCGACGCAACGCTTCAAAACGTCTACCGTTAATCTTTAATTAATATTGTTTAATTATTTTTATCCCTTTTTCTTGTTGTTTTAAGATAGGCAAGATGTACGAGTCATCGTATCATACATATTTCGACAAATTAGTGTTATGCAAAAACTTATAATAAAATTAGTACTGACAAGCTACTCGGCGGAAACGGTCGTTTCATTAAATACTGCCCTTTCCCCTATATCACGACAATATTTCGACAATAACACGACATTATCACCTATCAGTATCAATTTAATGTAGTTCACGCTACAACCGAGTTACTGAAATAAACGAGTTAACTGGTGGCATGCCGTGGTTGCATGTAAATGGCAAAGATAACCCGGCAGACTTAGTATCTAGAGGCCTTAACTTGGGATTGCTTAAAGATTCTAAACTTTGGTGGAACGGACCCGATTTTTTGAGTAAATATGATTTCATTAATTCAAATATTAGGTTTAAAGAACATTTATTTCTCATTAAAAACATTACAGTCACTTACATGAGAAATTAACAAATTTTATGTAGGTAGATAATTT
Organism: Ostrinia furnacalis; assembly: GCF_004193835.3. NCBI lineage: Eukaryota > Metazoa > Arthropoda > Insecta > Lepidoptera > Crambidae > Ostrinia > Ostrinia furnacalis. The sequence continues at coordinate 2,384 of NW_021136462.1, forward strand.
ACAAGTTGTCCAATAGCCAGAACAAGTAGATGTACTTCTGCGGGAACCGTCCTAACAAACCTGTACTTACGTGAACTTTGTTGTACATACGTTTACACTCAGTTTTCTAGGTTGACATTACTGTGAATAAAACTAAGTTGTACATTACTGTACATACATACAATGCGCGCGGCTGCCAGGCGGCGACTGATGGCGCTCTGACTGCGCAGGAGCCGACGTCGACCGGCTAGCGTGATTTGGAAGGCCATTCCCGCAAAAGGACGTACATGAATTTTTTAAATATAATTTATGTTGGTTTGTTTTACTTTTTAAAGAGCTTAATTTTAAAATATTTAAATAGATGTTTTATTAAGACACTAAAGGGGGTAAAGTATGAAATTGCCATCTTTATTTTTGTTCAATTTTCATTAGCTTTTTTTTTATAAGATATCTATATTTTAAATTTATTGAAAGTTAAACATGATCACAAAACATTCTTTAAAGATAAAACTTTATAAAATTTGGTTTCTGTTTTCATAAAAAAAAAAAAAAAATTTCGTAATAAAGTTTGTAAGAATGATTTTTGTAATATTCACTCTCCAAAACGGCAATTTCACACTCCAACACCTGATAATATTATTATACCGGTCTTAGTGTGAGTGCATCCTCCAAAATATGGTCCCTGAGTCTATGTTTGAAAACGTTTAATGATTCTGATTTTTTTTATAAGGTCGGGCAATTTATTAAATAGTAGTGCTCCTTCAGAGGTCAAAACCTTCCGACCGTAATTTGTTCTTGAGCCCGGTATCAGGAAGAATTTTTTGGGTCTTCGTTGACTGTATTTTGGAGTTTCATGATTGATTTTTAGTTTTATTTTAGAATGTATTTTTTTATGTAGGATTTTGTAGATGAGTATGAGTGTTTGGAATCGATATAGTTGGCTTATGTTCATAAGTTTGGTTTCTTTGTAAATTTTGTCAGTATTTGTTCGATAATGAAAGTTAAATAGACACTTAATTATTTTGTTCTGCAGGATTTGTAGGCTTTTTAACTTCGAATTAGATGCCGTTCCCCATAGCTCCACCAGGTAAATAAGATGAGATTTTACAAATGAATTATAAAGCATATATCGAACTTTACGTGGAAAGCAGTTTACATTATGTCTTATAATACCAAGAAACGAGGTGAGCTTTGCCCTAACGTAATCGATCTGCGAAGTCCACATAAGGTGGTTGTCAATCCTTAGGCCAAGATACTTCTCCTCTTTTTTTTCAGATATGGGTTCCCCATCTATAGTTAGATTAAAATTATTTACGACTTTTTTGTTTTTAGGTTTAAAAATACAATAACATGTTTTAGAAGCATTTATCGTTAATAAATTATATTGGAACCAGTTGTAAATAGTATTCAAATCTTCTTGTGCTTTATCCATAATTTCCCTCAGACAAAAAACACAACTGGCATAAGGAGACAACCCGGGATGGTTGCCCGCACTATGGTAGTATGTGTAATGATGATGTTCTTCTTCTTCTTCTTTTGGTTGAAGGCGATGAACTTGCGATTTTTCCAATTGTCTGAATTAGGGGTAGGAGTAGAACTCAAACGTTAAACCGCAAACCCTCAGACAAAAAACACAACTGGCATAAAGAGACAACCCGGGATGGTTGTTCGCATTATGGTAATGTGTAACGATGATCTTCTGTTGAACCGCTTGAACGACGTTCAGCACCCCATATCTTCTGCTCCAATTTATTTATTTTCTTCAGCAAATGTTCCTTATCCTCATTTGACGTTTTTCGTTCGGCATTTTGACGACACAAAAACACTATTTTTAACACTGGGTACGTATTTAAGTAGAAGAAGTGCGAACTGGCAAAGCACTGAATCGTGACTGACGACGGATACCAATGTCAAATAAGATGTAAAGTGAGATACCCACAAAAAAAAAATATATATCCTCAACTAACAGTGCGTAAACTGGCATCACCGTACGTGATACTACATAGTTCTTATTTCTAATCTCGAGGACAAAGCACGAGCATAATTACGGAGCCGCAGCGCGTGATGCGGTACTTATTATCGCACGCATAAACACAAAAAATATTGATGCGAGACGGGTGAAGTGGTGGTGCCAGCCTCTCTTTGCGCGGTGAATCCCGCAACAATAAACGCCGTGTGAGACGCATCGAAGCCATCCGCAGGATTCGGCTGCAAATAACGTTCCATTTCAAGAATACGCGTCTTAAATCGCTTTTCCGTAAAAGCACTCATGCACACACAATGCCAATGTTTGAACTCAGTACGTCGCACAACGTACGATGCCCGGCGTCTCCGTAAATGAGGCCTTAGTTTTATGTCATTGGATACAGAGGCGTTCACATCATATTTTACAAAATCCTTGCAAAATGGCTCCTATTTAAGCAGCAAAAGGTTGATGTGAACGCATCTGTACCATTATTATTATTTTGTAATAATTTGCCAATAATAATAACATTAATAGCGGCATTTAAAAAATGCTGAGAATTTAAAACAATTCTAAAATAATAATAATAACAACAACAACAACAACAAAAAACGTACATTTTGACAAACATTTTATTTAGTAAGGCAAGCGCTCAAAGAAAGGCCAACGCGGAAGCAAAAGTACTAGGGAAACATCAGTGCTTGAGCTTAAGCATTTTGGGTTTTCAGTTTCTTTTACGAAACCCTAATAGACAGTGATTGTAAACATTTTTACTTAGAATTTTTTTTGGTGGCTTGTTTTGAGTTTGCACATTTGCATAGTAACGGTTGGCACCTTTTAAACCCGCGCGTTCGCGGGGGCGAGTGGGGCGCCTTACTACATTTTTCAATTATCCCAAAAGTGAAATTTTAAGTTGGTATGAAGAACATGACGTCATACTGTAGCATCGTATCGTACAACTCCGTGTAAGTTTTTCCCTCCATTCGATAAAATTTGTCGTATCAGAAAAATCTAAAAACATTAACTACTCACATCCATAATCATTATTTCAATGGTAATACTAACTTACCATCAGGTGAGATCGCGGCCAAATGTTTAACTATTCATTTAAAAAATATGTTTTTATTTACTCATAAACCTTTCTTTAATAAATTTCAAAATCACCTCGTACTTTTAAACTTAAAATCTTAAAAATCAATGAAAAATTAAAATAATACCCAAAGAAAATGTTGGCAACCTCATTAGTGGGCAGACGCTCGGGAACACCACCCCCCGCCCCATCTAACGGCTAACTCGTGCGCAGCGCTGCGCGCCTGGTGGCGCCTGGTACACAATGGGCCGAAATATGCATTGCGTACTTATTCCGGACCAACAATATTATTTTATTCACAACTAATTTTAAACATGCCTTTTGTATGTTAAACTTTTGGTGGTACAAATACTCTTAAGATTGTGTATGTAATTCTAACTCAGCAAACTCTTGCTGTAAACGTAAACTTATTACAAAGGTAATGCTAGAACATAATTACGGGATGATATTACTTTAATATGCTTAAACTAAACAAGGCGGCTGAATAAAGGTATGGGAGAAATACTAAGTAGGTGCGCGTTATTGACACTGATATCAGAACGCCTAAACATTGAGGCTCAGTCAAAGAGAAGGTGACCTTTGTTCCTTAACTCGCCGAGCCTATTATCAGGCCTCCGTCACTCGCCTATGCTGGCCGAGATAATTACCTACAGCGCGCGACAACTTCAAGTTGCAAATCAGTCAGGACCGCCACGCGCCGTGACGCGCCTGTGAGGTGAGCACACGCGTATTTCTATACACGCTCGGTCGATCATCGTTGCTATCAAGGTTTATTGTTCTAACAGCACTGTTATTCTTCTTTAATGGAAATCGTAATATTTAGAAATAATAATTAACTGTAGTGATTTAAATAATTAAAAAAACAACACTTTTTAAATAATTTTGAAATACTTATGACAAAAAACTGTAGCAAAAAAAATATTTTACCTAATAAAAACATTAACTTTTACTTTACCGTGTCTATTTTCCGACACTACACCTTTTAAAACTGTTTGTCCAATTTCGAATTATCGTAACACTGAAGTTTATTAATAGGTACTTTAGAGATGGTACGATTATACAAACACCACTAGATTAAAGTTTACCAATCGTAAATACAATAAATGCTTCTTAAAATTAAGTTTTTATTTATTTTACTTTGCTTATACAACCCTGACGCTTGACCATAGTGAAAAAACAAGTTCCTTGTCAGTCGACGAGCTAAATCGATCAGAGCGCGTCGTCTGTAAACTTGCACAGTTACAGTCGTTTCCTCATGTTTACGAGTGCCTAAGGAACGGAGTGTCAGTTGATAAGTGTGACAAGGATGAGAGGAAACGTGTGTTAGGACTAAATGTGTTCCTAGATGAAGCNCATAATTGACAATGTCGCTCCGTTCTTACCAAACTTTAGAATCTAACTTAATTACCTACTATCATATGACTAATTATTATAAAAGTTATACATTGCAATAGCTTTTTCTGACATAGGTTCGGCAAGAACACTGTTAAATGTACCAATTTCTCTTAAATCAACCTTATGAAGCCGTAAAAATTGTCTTCTAAGCTCTTCACTTCGGACACATTCCACCAGAGCGTGATATACGTCGTCGATCCGGTCACAATCTTCACAGAGGGGTGTCGGAGACACACCCATAAGGAAAGTAAACTTTCTGGATGGGATATGTCCGGAGCGAAGTCTTAGGGCAGATACTATATTTTTTCTATTCAACGTAGTGTCGATCCAAGGAATCTGTAAGGGCTCAGGTTGTATGGTCTTGTACCAGATACCCTTTTCTCTTGATCTAAGATCAAAGAATTCCTTCCATTTCTCATGACAATAGTTTTTTACATAGAAGAGACAGTCGGAAAAGTAAGGACTCACATCCAAAGTGACTCCACAAGTGCAAGCTTCTTTAGCCAGAAGATCTACCCGTTCATTCCCAAAAATACCAACATGAGATGGAATCCATTGGATTTTTATAGTTTTATGAGATTCCATTAATTCTAAAAGTTGATTAACAATTATGTAAGCTATCGGAGTTCCTCGTACCATCGAGGAGCACCGAGCTATATGTTGCAGAGCACTCTTGGAGTCAGTCAATACTACAAACTTGTCATAACGGATTGAAGTTATGTAAGATAAAGCTTCACTTATGGCCAATAGTTCAACATACATAATAGATGTGTTGGTTTCAATTTTAAATTTCATATAAGTATTTTCCTGTGGGTCAAAAAAGGCAGCACCAGCCTGATTGTTTTCCTTTGAACCATCAGTAAATATCTGATAATAGTTAATATATTCAGAGTCAATGAATTCTAAACAAATTGTATTTAAATGTTTTATATTGTACAGAGATTTAGATTTAGTTAGTTTATTGATTTTATGATGTATAATGTATGTTAAGTCTAAAGAGCTGACCCAATATTTTTGTAAGAACATTTCTAAATTTTGACTGCAATGTACCTCAATAGGTTCGAGGTACTCATGAGTTGTAACCAAGATAGGCTTATTCTTTCTATTCCAGCGATGACATAGTCCTGCTAAGTCTTTTATAAGGGTTAAAGTTGCAGAGTTAAATTGTAAAGATTTACTTTTTAAGTAAAATCTGCCGGCCAAATGACATCTACGTATATGTAGTGGTTGAAGACTTAACTCACTCTGCATGACATGTATGGGAGTAGTTTTGATAAAGCTTCCAATAATACGCATTGCTTGGTTTTGGATTTTATCAAGCTTATAAAGGTTACAATGTGAGCTATCACCAAATAGAAATCCGGCGTAGTCCATACGGCTTCTTAGGAGTGCGATATAAATTCGTCTTAGGAGTTTAGGGTGGATGCCCCAAGTAGCTGCAGCCAATGACTTAAGGATATTTAAGAATTTATAGGTTTTTTCGGCAGTTTCATTGACATGTTTACCCCACCTAAGTGCTCGGTCTAACCACAGACCTAAATATTTAACATTTTCGACCACCTGGATATTTTGACCATTAACTTGAATAGTAATATTCTTTCTGTTAGTTCCTTTTTTAAAAATACAAATTTTGCTCTTCAAAGGTGAAATTTCTAATCCTAAGTTACTAAATATTCGTACAATGTGGTTTAAAGCGTCTTGTAAATACTGAACTGAGCTCAGCATATTTTTGTTTGTCGAGTATACAACAAAATCATCAGCGTATTGTAAGACCTGAATCTCTGCGTTGCTAATTTCTTTTATAATATTCATAGTGGCAACATTAAATAAAAGTGGGGATAGCGGATCACCCTGCGCTAATCCACGGGCTGTGTTGCGAACTACCGAAATATTAGAATTTTTAACTTTAAGATGTCGCTCACTGAGAAATTCCCAAAGATAACTACATATTTGGTGGCATACTCCCAAATCATCAAGTTTTTTCAGTAATATACCTATGTCAACATTATTATATGCGTTGTCAATATCAATGAAACATCCAACCGTGACACAATCTTGACAGAATCCCTTCTGGATCCCAGTTACCAACCGGCTTAAGTTGTCTAAACATGATCTACATTTTCGGAAACCCAAGGTGTGATCTGATAGTAGGTGGTTGTTTTCTAAGTACCATTCTAATCTCTTCTGAATGATAGAGTGGAAAATTTTGCAAAAACAAGATATCAAAGATATTGGTCTTAGCGATGATACTGAAAGAGGGTCCCGCCCTGGTTTATGAATAGGAACAATGCTAATGTCCCTCCACTGCTTTGGGACAAATCCACTAGACAGGAACTTATTATATAAATTTACTAATATAGTTTTAACCTTGAGAGGTAGAAACTTAATCATAGAAAATGATATGTTATCGCTCCCAGGGGCGGTATCTTTTGACTTAATACTGTTAATAAGTTCCGCTAATGTGATTGGTGTATTAGAGATTTCATTTTCAGAATAGAAAGATGGGTGTAGGGGACTGACGTAATCAGGTGAAAGACCACACAAGAGTTCATCAAGCAAACTTTTTTCAATGTGACGTTTAGGAGCTCTGTGTCCACTCATCCATTTCATCTTACACCATAATTCACTGACAGAGGATGTTTCATCCATGCTCGAGCAAAAGTCTTGCCATGACTGCCTTTGTGTATTACGTAGAAGCCTCTGAGTTTCGCTTATTTTCTTTTTTAAAGTGATAAAGTTTTGTGGGGTGGGATTGCGCCTAAAGTTCGACAAGGCAAGACGACGCAACGCAACCGATCTTGATAAATCTGGGTTCCAGTAAGGTTTAGGCCGAAACTTAGCACTAGGCATAAAAACCAATTTTGACCAAGGTATACTTTGATCCGCTGATATTTGTATATGTTCAATGAAACGGTCGTATGTTGCCTGAAGGTCTTTTCTAAATGTAAAATCTGTAAATAATTGTTCTAAATGTGTAGTAAATTTACTCCAATCTGCATTTTTAAATTTTCTTTTTCTATCGAATTGTATTTGGGAATTAAATGATGTTGAAATTTTAATTATTAAATGATCGCTGCCTAGGCTTTCATTCATTACTGACCAGTCAAAATCGAAAACTATGTCAGAGGAGATCATAGTTATATCAGGAGATGATTGTCTAAGGACACCCTCTACTAGTTGTAAGCGGGTAGGGTTGCCATTATTTAAAATAATATAGTCATGGTCAATAACTGAATCCAAAATTTGAACTCCTCTTGTGTCAGTTTTTTGTGACCAATTAGTGTGATGTCCATTGAAGTCACCTAACAATATAGTTTTTGAGTGCTTAAGAGAGAATAAATAATTCCATACCTGTTGATTTGTGTGAATATCTGGAGGACAGTAGATAGCAATAACATTTTCGACCTTTTCACAGTTAAATAATTTTACATGGATTATTTCTAACTCAGTAGTATTGTCTTGAACCTGAACCTGTTGTGCCTGAATCGAATTGTGTGTTATTATTGCTACACCTCCACCACGAACATCTCTATCTTGGCGAAATATATTATAATTGTTCAGTTTAACTGGGGTATCTGATTCAAGCCATGTTTCTGTTACTGTAGCTACATGAATTTTCTCTTGGATCAACAACTGCTCAAAACATTTTAATTTTGGTTTCAGACTTCGTGCATTCCATTGCAATAAATTAAGTTTAACGTTTTTCATATAGGGACTACCCATTGAAAAACGAGAACAATGGTAATAACGAAAAATCAGTGATAAGGTTTTTACACAAGTTACTTAGCCAGTCAATACATATCATTACACATTCTTTGAGTTTAGATGAAAGTGCGAGTTTTTTTTCTAATAGGGTATCCTTAATTTTTTGCAATAGAATTTTAAACGTAAGGTTTTCTTTCTGGTATGTAGTAATAGGGGGGTCATTGGGGCTTTCGGGGGTTTCATCTAGAGAATTTCCGGCGTTGTATTCTGAATTTGAGAAGTCCAGATCAGCTACGACGTTATCAGATAAATGGTACGAGTATGTCTTTTTCTTCTTTTTCTTGTTTTTCTTTTTTTTTTTTCTCTTCACGTTGCGTATCGTAGCTCGCGTCGTTGTTAGTAACCGTAGGCGCAGTATTTTTCAATACATCAGCATAAGACGGACTTGTGTTTTCTCTTACGTTGGTCGTACTTTGACTTGCATATTCACTACCATCATTAATTGTTGGAGGGATCGTGTCAGCCACTCGAGGTCGTGGTGAGGGGGGGACGTAAGCACTTAGCGCCTTCTGATATGTGCAGTTGAATTCCGACATCAGTTCTCTAATACGTTTCTCTTTTTTATAAAGCGGGCAATTTTTAGATAATGCCATGTGTCCACCCGAGCAGTTGACACATTTAAACACTTGTATTTCACAGTTGGTGTGATTATTTCCACATTTGGGGCAAATAATTTTATTTGATGGGCACATTTTCTGCGAATGACCAAACCTCCAACACTTTGCGCATTGAGTTACAGGAAATATAAATGGCTCGACCTTAATTTTCAAATCTATAAGGTAAACATGACTAGGTAGTGAGGGTCCTTTGAATCCGAGTCTTACAGTCTCACTTGGAGTCCATCCTCCTTCGGTTTTTCTATTAAGCCGTTTAATCATCAATATTTCTTTATCTGTAATAATGTACTTCGAGAGTTCCTCATCTGACAATTCGATGTCAATATCACGTATAATGCCGTAAGAAAGTCCTACTTCCCAGGTTTTTTGTCTTCGCCATCCCATAGTACTAAATTCCGGACATGTAAGAAATTTTTCTGCACTATTTTCATTTTCAAAATTCAACTGTATTTTGAAGGGGTTAACGTATTTAACTTTTGATATATCCGTGATATTATGTTTTTGCAGCAATTTGGCCAATGAAAATTGCTTAGGTAATTTTTCTTTGGCTGTCACACATATTTGTAGCGGAAGACATTCAATTTGTTGTGATTTTGGATCCCTCTGTCTCTTTTTTTTGGAATTTCTAGATACAGTTTGCCAAATTTCCTCGCTATTCTCTTCCCTAGATCGTTTATTATGATTGTTTACTTGTATATTTTCTTCTTCCATTTGTGTAAGGTCTGCTTCAAATAATTCTTCCGTACTTAAGGTATCATAGATGTTATCCGCAATTTCACCGCTGCATATAGAACGTTCGTCAGCCATTATAGATTAAGTTCATAATCGTATAAACAACACAATACGGCCGCCCGGCGCGCACGAGCGGCGCGAGCGCAGGCCGATAGATAACCGGTTTCGTACTCCCACTTGTTTACCGAGCTCGTACAAACCGACGCGTATGCACCTAACGAGTTGTGATCGCGCACTGAGGTAGATCAATTCTGAACACAAAAAAATAGCGCTCTTGAGAGCGTAGTAGTAAGGTGCGATTTTGAATGCACCATGTGCGTTGGATATTTTGCATTATTATTATTACCGTTAAAATGCCGGCATCTGATCCTACACAAAGGAGTGCAATTTCTGTTGCTACTATTATGTATTCTGTGCTATTATTTACTTTGCGTGTTTGAACACAGTCACTCAATGTTTTGTTAAATTTATTAATTATCTCTTTGTCAAACAAAATAAATCAAAAATAGCACAAAAAAGCACAACTATTTGAATTGCATAGGTACTCATCTGTTTTCGGAATGCAGATCATAGATTTAAAAAGATAGCTGATTCTGGTTTTACATTATTTGTAGAACAGTCATGTTTCTGATGTTGCAGTAAGTTAAGAGGACTGTTTATTATTAACAGAGATGCAATTAATGTTCCCGTGTAAACACGTTTAGGATTGTTATGTTAAGTAGGTAACTAAATTTTACAATATTTTTTCGGGTATGTTGGTGGGTGGGGCTTGTCACTTGACACCTTTTGACAAGCAGTTTCATACTAATTATGAGACATTTGGACATAGACTGAAAATTAAGTTAAAATTTAGTTACCTACTTAACTACTTAGTATGTGTAAATCAGTCTTAGGCTGCTTTTGTAAAAGTGAAAATTGGACGCAAAAAAAGGGACGCTTTAGAATGTTGATATGAAAATAAATCTGAGAATTCAATAACATTTCTTCTATTTTAAAATGAGACGTAACTTGGTAGACAAAGTAGGTACATAAACGACATTGCAACATTCCTTTACCTGCGAAATAAAAATTAGCGTACTAAAATCATTCGAAATGTTGCATTGTTATAATAAGAAGTTGCAAAAATTTGGCATGTGGCACGATCCCGTTCGCACCACTTTGCACTGTGCAGAAGCGCCGAAAGATCGCGACACCGGCCGTCGGCTCTTCTTTGATTTAGTCGTTCATATGCTTCGTGCGTGATCGGTGTGTTTTCCTATCGTTTAACTACTTTCGAAAGCTTTGTGTTTTGTGTTGTTTTGCTACAATGGCAATGTTTTCTAATTCCGAATATTATGAGATGATGTTGTGTGTGGATCGAGCTGATGGAAATTTAGTTCAAGCCCGTGAACTTTATCGGGAACAGTTTATCGAAGGTAGACCGGCAGCTGACCAGCGACGGCTTCCGTCTTATCAGTGTTTCCTTGATATGGTGACACGTCTCCATTTTACGGGCTCTTCATCGATCGGGTTCTAGTGGACGGCCGTGTCGTCACGGGTGATGACGGGTGATGGGATGACGGTCACGTCATCATCATCATCCGTGAACCATAATTTTGAATGCTTGTTGTTTTGTTAACGACGTGCGTGTAATTTTTTTCTCCGTAGGTATTAAATAATACCTAGTAGTACTAGGCGCACAGAATGTTTTATGAGGCGTGGCCGGGGGCGTGAACATAGAAAGTTGCTCCTGGTCACGCCTGGTCACTCCTGGTAGGACAATGAACCCAAATTAGTGATGGGAATTTTTATAATCGATATTTTTATTTTACATAAATTTACCCGAAATTAGAATATGTCGCTATGATTGTAAGAAATTAACAAGGGACTCTTTATAGACGTTTATTAAACACCCTTCAGTTATTAGGGGTTTTTTGAAACACCCTGTATTGTAACTATGTTATTTTGTGTTAATTTGCTGGCCATATTTCCACTATATTGCTTACAAAGTAACTAAATATTGTTAATTACTGTCGAATAATATTTTAATAAATACCTCCCATTATTCACTAAACAGTTTTCTAGATAGCCACAAGTTTCAACAGTCTTCAGAAGTGGGATTCTTACCAAATCCATGTTTTCTGTCCATTTTTTTTTTTCTTAAATTACAGTCGAATATGGATGACGACGGCAATACGAGAAGTGTCTCACCCGTATTGACGTGGTCTACAAGCCGCCGACCAGTCCAGCGGCAACCAGCGTCTCATCGGTCAAGCCGCACTCCACCACGGGTTTTGAAGTCTCCGAGGCACCGGTCCCGCAGCCAGCACACCCGACAGTCAAGAAGCCGTTCCCGTAGCCCTTTCGAAGGGCCTGGGATCCGGCATCGTTCTCGAAGCCCGGTCCGTGATCATCGCCGAAGCCATCGGCCCCGAAGCTGGTCACGTCGCCCTGAAAAGGTGGAGCGCCGACGCAGACGAAGCCGAAGCAGTCAACGGGTCCGTGGGCATCGGCAGTGTTCCTGTCCACATGGCCACTCAACAAGCGAAGCTCAGCAGCGGCGCCACGAGCAGCAGCGCCACGAGAAGCAGCGCCACGAGCACGAGCAGCAGCGCCACGAGCACGAGCAGCAGCGCCACGAGCACGAGCAGCAGCGCCGGCAAACTCCAGCACCGCACCAAATATCGGGTGAGCATTTTTCGGGTTCTGATCATTCATTATCCCTTTTATTACAAGCTTTAAAAAGTATTGCGCCTGATCCTGATAAATTAAGCTCTTTTCACAATACTATTCCTGAATTTGATCCCTCAAGGAAAGAGCAAACGATGAATATGTGGATTCTTAAAGTAAACGAGTGTGCTAAAATTTACGGCTGGTCTGATCGACATATCGTACATTATGCTATGCCTAAATTGCAAGGTGTTGCAAAACGTTGGTACGAAGGCCTTCCATCGGTGCTCTTTTCTTGGGAGGAATGGCAGACAAAACTATTGGCGGCTTTTCCATCAACTGATAATTACGGGCAAATGCTTAGTGAAATGCTTGCCAAACGTGCTCGTTTTGGTGATTCCTTAGAAGAGTACTATTATGAGAAAATTGCTTTAATTAATAGATGTGAAATTATAGGACGTAGGGCGGTAGAATGTGTGTTGCACGGCATTGATGATCGGGCTGTTAGGTTAAGTGCAGAGGCTGGACAATTTGATGATTTAGATAAATTACTTAGTTATCTTCGCAATACTAAAAGCGTTAGGACACAGAACCTAGATAAGAAACCAAAGTCTACCCCTTTTAAAACAAATAATAATGATACGATTTCACGGGCTCCAAATTCAAAAGGCCGTCCCATACGATGCATTAATTGTCATCAAGAAGGACATATTGCTAGTCAGTGCTCTCAACCTTTAAAGAAATGTGCCAAGTGTTTAAGGTTAGGTCACGAAACTGCAGATTGTTACAGCACAAAGCCTTTACCTGAGAAATCTGTAAATCGCATTAGACAGGACAACGCTATCAACAAAAAATTTTACAAGGTAGCCTTTGTCAATAATATACCAATAGAATCGTATGTTGATTTTGGTAGTGAATGCTCCATGCTCAAAATTTCTGAATTTACGAAATTAGGAATTTCCCAATGGGATACAACCAATTTACCNACTTTACCATCTCTTAAGGGATTTGGGAATTCAATAGTACCTACACTCGGTAGAATAGAAGCCAGAGTAGTAATAGATGACGTAGAAGCTTTGACAGAATTATTAATTGTCGATGACGACGTTATGCAGGTACCACTGATGATTGGTCAAACTTTCACGGAACAACCCCACATAATTATACAAAAAACTAGTAGCCGATTTGAGATTTTTCAACTGCCTAATGAGTCATCACCTATCATTAAGGTAAAACTCTTTTGTTCCAAAGATACTTCGGTAACTGGCAATTCAATTTTACCTGTGTACACAAAACCAATATTCCATGGCGAGGTATACGTTGAGAGTGGTAAACGGAATCACCAAGGTTATGTAATTCAACCAGGACTATATTATATAAATAGTGATGGAACTGGCAGTATTGTTCTAAACGGGTTTAGCGGTCGGCCTTTTGATATCCAGGGTGATATATGCATAGCACGTGGTAAAGTTGCACTTGAAGACAAAACAGAACAAGAAGTCTTAAGTGTTTTGCAAGTTAACATTCGGGACCAATAAAATGATATTAAATACTCTGATTTAAATACTTCTCTTCAAGAAGAAAAGGCCAATGATCTTTTAAAACTATTAAACGATTACCGCAATTGCTTTGCGCTTTCAATGGCAGAGTTAGGTAAATGTAACATTGCTGAAATGTCTATCAATCTAGATAACGATGATCCTGTAACGTTTAGGCCGTATCGCTTAGCTTTGAAGGAAAAGGAAATAGTCAGGAAACTTGTAGGTGAATTGTTAGATAATGAAATTGTCAGACCTTCAATATCTCCTTATGCTAGCCCTGTAGTACTAGTAAAAAAACGTACTGGGGATTACAGACTTTGTATAGATTATCGGGCTTTAAATAAGAAAACCTGTAAAGAGACTTACCCCATGCCATTGATCGACGATCAATTAGACGCACTTGGAGGTAGTGTTTATTTTACTACGCTGGATTTAGCATCTGGCTACTACCAAATTTCAATTAAAGAACAAGACCGTCACAAGACGGCTTTTGTAACTCCCGATGGCCATTATGAGTTTACTCGAATGCCTTTTGGTCTGGCAAATGCTCTTGCTGTTTTTCAGAGGACAATGCATTTGGTCTTGGGTAATTTACGTCACCAAGAAGCTTTAGTATACTTAGATGATATTATCATCCCGTCTAAAACTATAACTCAAGGGATGGAGCATTTAGATGCTGTATTAAAATGTTTGCTTAACGCTGGTCTTACACTAAAACTGAGTAAATGTGTATTTTTTAATACGAAAGTAGACTATTTGAGTTTCGNGGGTTTTGAAGTGTCTGGTGATGGAATTAGGCCTGGTAGTAGGAAACTAGAAGCCGTAGAAAAATTTCCAGTCCCTAAAAACCAACATGCTGTCCGAAAATTTCTAGGGCTAGCCAGTTTTTTCCGTAGATTTGTACATAGTTTTTCGATCATTGCTAAACCACTTACTCAGTGGCGTAGCTAAGGGGGGGCGGCAGGGGCGGCCCGCCCGGGGTGTCACCCGTTTAGGGGTGACACCCGAACCCGACTATGACCATCAGTTAAAGTTCTTTCTTCCTATAAAAAATCGTAAATCTGTGGCAGAAAGCATAACCGCCATTTATAAAATTATGTAGGTAACTATAATATCGTATTTATGTATATTATGTGAGCGTTACGTACGTAGGTTTAGTACAGGGAATTTAACACCAGGCTGTCAATTAGTAGGTTCAAAAATTTGACAGAGAGGGCTCTCTATTTCCTATGTATTACTTTTCTCTATGGTCAAGGGATTCCCTCAAAATAGGGCTCGTCACTTGTATTGTATTGTGGATTGGGCCATTTCTTTTGTTTCCTACCGCATTCATTTCAATATACGCTTACGTGAACGTGTGAACGTCTAGTGAAAAGTGTTTGTTAATTATTAGATATTATAAACAACATTTTTTGTATAAAAACCAATTTAATATAGCCGATTCTTGAAGAAAATAAACAAGGTAAGTGAAGTATTTTTGTTATTACAGGTAATACTTGCATTTTAATTCATTTATGCCCGTTTTCACCATCAATCCCTAATTTTTAAGTGGCCCCTATGGTAACATATAACAGGAATTTTATTACCATAGGGGTCGCTTAAAAATTAGGGATTGATGGTGAAAACGGGCGTTAGTATCTTATAGCAGTATCTTAGATTATTTTGAAAAACCCTTCAATTATTTTATTCTCTTTTAATTACTGTGTATTTAAACTATATTATTGAACTGTCCTAAATGAAAAATAGGTACCTAAAAGTCTATTTCAATCAAACTTACTCAAAAGGTAAACAAACGAAGTGCATTGACCTGTGTGGTCCGCCATGACACTATAATAGAGATGTGGAAGTTCGGGAGTGATTGAGTGAATGAATGTTGATTAATTTCTATATTTTTACTTTAATGCAGTTAGTACGGACGTTTACTATTACTAATTTATTGAACATTTTGGCAATTTCGGTAAGCTGACTTCTTTGTTTACCTTTTGAGTAAGTTTGATTGAAATAGACTTCACAGAAGGTATTTTAGACGGATTGCAGTAACATTTATTTTTTAATTGTAAATAATATGCTTATTTATTATTCACTTACTTATTATTTTCCGATTTAATAGCAATGGAATTTGTTTACAAAAACGGAATACATTAAGTTTAGATTTTTGATTGAAAGTAATCATAATCATATCATACAACTTCGCGTACCTACGTTGATTTTGCTCCGAGATGAGTAGCTCGAGCACTCGTGGCACTGATATCACAATCAACGGTGGAGTATTTAACTAGTGTTTTCGAATAAAACTTAAAAACATATTTACACCCAGACGCAGGATTGTTAATATAAATAAACAATCCTGCGTCTGGGAAAAATATATTTTACAAAGCTAGTTACGTAACGTGTAGGTGTTTATTTACTGTTATAATTAGTTTATAAAATCAACGTATCACTGGTATCACTTACTAACTAAAAAAAATATTTTTTAGAATACCCAGAACGAAATATGCCTCAGGGAATTCATAATTCGAAAAGACAAAGCGGGTTTCAACAGAGAAAAGCCAAAAAGGCTAAAATGGATGAAGTTCAGAGCATATCCGGTTCTCTTCTCAAATATGTCACAAAAGCAGATAGCGGCCAAAGTTCAAGTAAAGTACCCGAGTCTCCTGCTGACCAAAATAATGATTCACATCTTGAAGACTCACATTCAGATAGTAACATCGACAATACAGAATCAATGAAGACGACCCAGGACCTTGACGGAATCAAAATAAATAATGAAAATGACGCCCTTAATGCTACTTTCGGAGATAGCATTAGCTTCGAGGAATCAGTTCAACACTTGAGAGATGTTTCACAGCATATGTCACAGCAAAGCATCTGTTAAAAGACTTTCGACAACGCGCTGGAGTGCTCATTATGGTGCAGTAAAAGTATTGGCTGAAAATTTTGATGGGATAATATCTGCAATTGAGGAACTATGTGACCAAGACGTAAATTTAGAAACTAGAGATGCTGCACAAAATCTTATGCCTGCTGTGTGCAATTTCTCATTTCTTTGTTTTCTTCTCTTTTGGAATGATGTGCTAAGGGAAGTGAACAATGCTCAGATTGCATTACAAAGTAAAGGTTTATGTGTTGATGAAATAATCATAAAACTAGAAGCACTTCGTCTATTCATTGGAGAGAAACGGCTGCATCTAGCAGAAAAGGCAATAGATTTCGCTGTACAAAAATCTGAAAAATACAACATTTCGATGGAACGACGAATTCGTCGCAAGAAACGCATGCCCGGTGAGTTAGCATCGTCCACCGATGCTGGACTTACACTTAGAGCGGAACTTCAAAAGGACATGTTAGAATGTATTGACAGATTCAATATAGAACTCGAAACAAGAGTTAACACGTTCACTGCGTTACGGGGCCCTTTCAGCCCCGTGCACGACTTTTCCCCAGTGCGGGACTAGAAATAGTGTTTCATCACTCTGGTGCGGGAGTTGTATCTCTGGTGTTTACAGCAGTGTGAAAGAGATAACTATATTTTTGTGTTGTTTGTGAATTATTAAGATTTTTGACATTATAAAAATATACAGGGTCTAATGACCCCCATTCCGACCAGACAGTAAAAATTACCTTTTAGTGCGATACGGGGCTGAAAACCCCCGTACGAATTTATTGTGCGCCCGTACGGGGTTGTAGGCTTATTTGCATTAGTGCAGTGACAGACGTGACGTCAAATATCGATAATGAAGCGCTCACGATGTATGTCGGCCATTCTCAGATGAGCTAGTTTTTGCGTGTCCGGGCTGTTAAATCGTTAAAAATGACAAAATAGAGACATGCAAGTATTTTTATATGTTACTTAACAACCCTATCCAGTTGTGCATTAAATCATAGGCCTTTATTTTAAGTATTTGTGTCTAAATTAATTTCACGAACCTCTGTTCTCTAATTACCGTTACGCGTCCGCACACCGACTTAATTTTAAAAGTTGGCTGTAATTTTTATGTCGTAAAGATTTGGTTTACTCCATTCAACATTTTAAAGAGTATAAAATATTGTCTTATGCATAGCAAAATATCTATTCAATAGAACCATTCTGTAAATAATTAGAATTAAAAAACTGCTTGTCCGAGGGAAAATCCTAATTCCCGTGACGTTTTTTGTTTTTNAAAAGTTTTATAATAACGAGTAAAAGTAGTTTATGAATCCTATTTCAACTTATTTAAACAGTCCATACTCTTGATTAGTTTGTAGTCTGAGCCGTCGTCTTTTCGCATGAAGATTCTGCCTTCCTTTACCCAGACATACGTGGGACACTATTTAAGTTGTGAGCCTAACTATGAAAACAATGTTGTTTATTATTAAAATGGTATTGATTGCGTTTATTGGAATTGTCTTTCATGATTTATGTACTTTTTAATGTGTCCGATACACTTTTCATAGCATTTTTTCCACTCAGCTTGAGGCACCTCCAAAGCATGGTTTTTGACCGCACCGACAGTTGCTTCTGGCTACATAAATCGCTGTTCACGCATTTAACTTTAATATATGGGTACCAAAAGAAGTGTTTAGATTCCAAGCAAGAATTTTGTAGCGTTGGACCTGTTTATTTCATATTTTGAGTGTTCAAATAGTCAGTTGTTTGACGAGACGTGTAAATGCTCACATTTTCGTAACGAATGGCGATTTGACTATGCTGGTCAGTTTCCCTTATTAAACTGAAGACTTTTGGAGAAAAAGTGGCTGTTTACTATTAAGAATTAACCATTCTAAATTTCTCTAGTGACGTTTCTGTCATATAATCGGATATTTCGGAAAAATAGGCGACCGTAAGTTTCAAAGTGTTCCGAGCGAATGGGACTTTTGTTGGAATTGGTTCATCTTAAAACACCTTCATAGTCGATAGCTGTTTATTTTCAGGATCATTATGCATAGATCCTTAATTCGTCAACTGTCACAATTTTAAAAACGGCTTTTAAAGCTTTTTAAATTTATTTATCAAACATTTCCAAGGACTAAACGACACAAGCGTCCTATTGAGCGTTTGAAAAATTTTGTGACATCCAGTGAGAAAAAAACGTATTAACCATAATATGGTCATACAATATTTTATAACTGCTAGTGGAATTAATGCCTAGGATTATCTCAATCTTACGATATATCACATGACGAGGTTCCTCTTCCATTTTTCTGACAACATCAATGTTTTCCGCCATTATTAGTCATTTTGGACGACTTTCGCAAAGTTCACAGGTGAGCCAATGACATACAATATTATATTCTTAAACTAGCGTTTTACAATGGTCAAGGACAGATCTTTATCACCAAAAGTGAAATTTAGCTGACCGCTTTAGTTTTGTATTTATTAACCACGTCGAAAGTCATAATAAATCTTCGCGCAAAAATTTCCGCAAGTCAATTCCATGTTTTTTTAGTCAAGATAATTTTCAATTCAATGTTAATAATACAAAACGTGCTCAAATGATAAAAAGTTTTGAATAAGGTTGTAGTCAAAAATGTCAAACTTTTCATTAAAAGTATCAGATATCGTCTAACAATACGTTATGTTGTCGAGGCTCACAACTTAAATAGTGCCCTAGTATTTGAAGTCCAACTCCCGAGCTTTAAGTCTTGCGGCTGCGTGTAACGCCTTGTTTGCAGGTGATAAATGCTCTGTGATGAAAATAGGTTTCTTCTCGCCACCTATACCGAGTAGAGAGGTGTTTAGTTTATCCAGCTTGTGTTTTTTATTGTAAGAGATTGATGCAGCCAAAANAGAAAAATAAACAAGCAAAACCTTATTCGTTAGCAAACGTCATATTTATTTGAATGTTAGCAGCACTGTTTCTTGCACTGTTATGTTGGCAGGTTTGACTCTTACAGTACCTAGTGCAAGCAAAAACCGACACTAAGGTGACGAACCTTTTCATTCCGCGACTGTACATTCAATATGTAGGTATTAGAGTAGAGAGTGCACGGCGGGAAACCGCAATGAAATAGGTGCCGAAATGGTTTAACTTATTATTATGCTACTTTACGAAAAATATATTACTTTACCTTTGTGTAAAAAAGTGTATAATATTGTTCATAGAAAACACTTTGTTATGAGACGGACCCCCATAGAACGGGAGATATTTTGATATGCGACTCTTAACGCCAAATAAAATTTTAATAACTACAACGAATTGTTAATATACATGTTACGGTCAAAGTGATAAATGTGAAAATTATGAATAATCGCCGGTTATTATGAATAATTACCGCATGACTTGGTTAATGGTGATTAATATGAGGTCATTTATGTGTGTATAAAACTAAATAGGCGGCTTAGGGGTGGCCCAAGGGCCACCCCCGCCGCACATTAACCTATTATTTTTTCACTTTAAATCAAAACATTATGTTATAGGCATCATGGAAAAGTAATATTATGCAAGAAACATTCCAAACTCATTATGCCAAATTATATTAATATATGANGATTATTATGGCGCTTTCCGGTGGCAGTACTTCCGTTTATAATATTAAATTTTTGTTAAAGTTAAATGACGGTTTCCGGTGTTGATTTATTCATAAATTATTATTTTGTAAAATAAATGATGCTTTCCGCTAAGCAGTTTATTTAAAATAATTAATTATTGCTTTTCTTCCAACTTCCGGCGGCTGGTGCAGTTAACTGTCTTTACAAATAAAATGTCTCAATATCCGGTTGATGAATTTTGATTTTTAAAATTACTTATGGATTTTTAATAGAACCGCTAACGCTTCTAAAATGTTTTTCATGAGGTTTAATATTTTATGACAGCTTGCATTGTTTGATTTTGATATTCTTTAAATANTTCCAGTCCCTAAAAACCAACATGCTGTCCGACAATTTCTAGGGCTAGTCAGTTTTTTCCGTAGATTTGTACATAGTTTTTCGATCATTGCTAAACCACTTACTCAATTGTTAAAAAAAGATGCCCAGTGGGTCTGGGGCTCAGAACAACAATTAGCTTTTGACAAACTTAAAAACAGCTTAGTTCAGAAACCTATATTTTTAGCTTTATACAATCCAAGAGCTGAAACTGAACTCCACACAGATGCTTGTAAAATTGGGGTAGCAGGCATTCTTTTGCAAAGGGATTCTGATAATCTTTTAAAGCCTATAGCTTATTTTAGTAGGCAAACTAGCCCTGAAGAGCAGAATTATACTGCTTACGATTTAGAGACTTTAGCAGTTGTTGCATCATTACAAAAATTTCGGCCTTGTTCGGATCAACTTTCAAAATTGTTACTGATTGTAATTCTTTGCGAGCCACATTTCTTAAACGCGATTTACTGCCCGTGTAGCTAGATGGTGGACTCAAATGCAGGAATTCAATTTTACTATTGAATACCGAGCGGGGACGTCCATGGGGCATGTGGATGCATTAAGTCGCAACCCTCTCAATGAGTTAGATGTGCAGGCTGTTATCGAGACCGATTGGATAACAACGGTACAAACTTCTGACTCTGAAGTACAGCGAATTATAGGCATTTTAAAAGACCCTGCACTAAATGACATTTCGGATATTAAAACCAATTTTAAACTCAAAAATGGAAAGCTTTATCGTATTACTACTGATGGTGATAGGTGGGTCGTTCCTAAGGGGGTTAGATGGCAAATCGTTAAGCAGAATCATGACGATATTGGTCATTTCTCTCATGAGAAAACTTTAGAAAAGATAAAAGCAAACTTTTGGTTTCCTAAAATGCGAAAGTTTGTCAAGAAGTACGTTTCGTCCTGCCTTGAATGTGCTTATGCCAAGTCAGCTGGTGGTAAACAACCAGGCTTTTTAAACCCGATAGAAAAGGTAAACGTACCTTTTGACACTCTTCACATAGATCACGTAGGCCCTTTTGTCCGTAGCAATACATGCAACACACACATGCTGGTTATAATCGATGCTTTTACTAAATTTATTTATATAAAGCCCGTCAGAAACACCAAAACCTCGACAACTATTAAAGTTTTGAGAGAGTACTTTGGGATCTTTGGGGTACCACGTCGGGTAATTTCAGATAGGGGAACTTCTTTCACAAGCGAGACCTTCAAAAGGTTTATGGTCGAAAAGGGTATAAAGCACGTGCTTAATGCCGTTGCTACACCCAGGGCTAACGGCCAAGTAGAACGTTATAACAAGGTTATTGTAGATGCGCTGACAGCTAAATGTATTGGCACATTAGATAATAAATGGGATTCTCATGTATACGATGTTCAATGGGGAATAAATAACACCTTTAATAAAGGTATCAATTGTACACCCGCAGAAGCATTGTTAGGTCTTAGACCTAAAGGTTCAAGCGATAGTAAAGTTTTGTCTGCCATTGAAGACTGTCCTGATGCTAGAGAACGTGACTTAGACTCTATCAAGGAAGAAATAGCAACTCACGTTAAGTCATCTCAAGAGTTACAAAAGAAAAGTTTCGATAAGAAAAGATGTAAACCTATAAAATTCAATATTGGTGATTTAGTAAGAGTCGAAAGGCAAGTTCCAGCAACAGGACAGAGTAAAAAACTAATTCCCAAATTTCAAGGACCTTATAAAATTGTAAACGTGTATGACTATGACCGTTACCAAATAGAGGACACTCCCCTAACTCGCAAAAGTGGGAAAGCTTACTCCTCGGTTGTCGCAGTCGACAAAATAAAACCTTGGCTTAACTTCTCCCGACCTCATGATAATTTGCTTAGTGATGAAGGATCAGAACCCGAATAAAATATTCCCAACATAAGGCTGTAAGAGCCAACTTATTAAGAGACGACAGGTCTCGCATATTTAAGGCCGACAGGGTCTAGCTTGCTTCAGGCCGACAGGGTCTAGCTTGCTTCAATGGACTGACAGAGTCCTTATTTTATAAGTACTTAGTATTTAAGAGACGACAAGTCTAATATTTTCTGACCAATGGATGGACTGACAGAGTTCAATGGTTTTGCTATATGATTTTTATATGTAATTACTAAGGTGATTTATTATTTAGGAGACAGTAGATCTCTTCCTTTTTTTCTCTCTCTTGAAATGGACCGACAGAGTCAGAGATGATTATAATGATTACATAAATTAATATTATAACTACACTCAGCGGCACGGAATTTGGCCCAAGCCTAAACAACCAGATATGAGGCCAAATAGGTATTGTATACCTAAGTTTCGTGTGAAATGTTAACAGGACATTTGTTTTTGTTAATTTAAGAGGCTATATTCATAAAAAAATGCGTCTATTTAACTTTTTTGACTCTAGAAACGTATTTCGTTGTTGGAGCGTAAAGAGTACGGGTAAGTTTAAATTCGATATTGAATGTTGTAAGGGTTTGGCGTTTTGTTTTTTGTTTTTAAATTAATCTTAGGGTTATTCTCGATTCCATAATTTGAGAATAATGCCCATTACTCCAGCTCAAGTTGTTCAAATAGTGTTGCTTAGAAGTCAAGGGCGTATGCAGCGGGAGATGGCTGAAACTTTCAATTTATGGCATACAAACTTAAGATACACGTTAAAAAGGCATAACCAGGCCGCCTTTTACACAAGAAGACCAAGAAGTGGGGAATTAAGGTGTATGTCAGCGCGCGATGATCCGATTATCGTGCTTGCAATATCAAGAAATCGGGTTCTCACTACGTTTGAGATACNCTTTTGACCTTATCTACATCACTTAATGTTAATTACACATTGGTGTGATGCATTTTTTTATCACGAGGATTTTTTAATTTGAGTCATCCATATGCAATGCAATAAAATTTTGAAATACTATTAAAAAAAAAATAGAGATGCAATGTTATTGCCCAAAAATGACATAAAACTTGATAAAGAATCTATCTAGCTACATTTGAACGAAAAGGTACTTAAAAAATATCAATATTTGCATCTACTGCATAGAAAAAAGTAAGTACAGACAGAAAAAAAAATCAAAATATGTAAAAAAAAATTTTGGCATCTCAATACATTTCAAAAATCGATTCAAATTCGTTGTAGATAGTCAAGAAACTTAACTAGGAATTACTTTTGTGCAATTTATTACGGGACATCCTGTACATGAAATAAAAAAGTCGTTGACATTGGGAACCGATGTCGTAAATATATGACATTGAGAAAATTGCCGTTTTCCAGATAATTTTTTTTATTTTATTTTTTAAGATAATTATATCAATTATTAATACTATTTGGATAGTTTTAATATGAATTCACGATAAAAATAATTCCCGGGCCCTAGGAGGATAGAGTTGTCATGAGTGTCAGACATGCAGTCATAAATTAGACCTTAGCTTAACACACATCCACGCATCGTGTTAGCTTAAACACTAGCTGTTGCCCGCTGCTTCATCCGCGTGAATTTTTTTGTCAGAGATCGTTATAAATTATAGCCTATATGTTATTCTGGGTTATAAACTATAATCAAAGTTTCATCAAAATCCGTTCAGCAGTTTTTGCGTGAAAGAGTAACAAACATCCATCCAGACATCCATACATCTAGACATCCAAATTTCGCATTTATAATATAAGTAAGAAGTAAGATTTTTTTATATCAAACTAATAGATTCCAACTTATATCAACCAAAGTGGGAACAGATGATTGTTTACAAGAAACTCAACACTAACTTAGCCGTCTAACATTTATACAAAATGAAGTAAAATAAGACATAATGTTTATTTGTTTTATTGTTATTCTGCAATTATTAAAAATATCTGTTTAATTTAATGATAGTTACAACTCTAAGATAATATACTTAATTCAAAATTGCTCTGATTATTTAATTAAAAAGGTGTTTTATACCATTTGCTATCGCCATTCCGTAGTATTGCTAAAATAGTTAATGCTAATGATCGAAACCTTGATTTTTCTTTTCTTTTTAAATATCGTTTTTATCCCAACTAATATTATAAATGCCAAAGTAACTCTGTCTGTCTGTCTGTCTGTCTGTCTGTCTGTCTGTTACGCTTTCCCGCTTAAACCTCGCAACCGATTTTGATGAAATTTGGCAAAGAGATAGTTTGAGTCCCGGGAAAGAACATAGGATAGTTTTTATCCCGGTGTTTGAAACAGGGACGCGCGCGATAAAGTTTTTCTGTGACAGACAAAAATCCACGCGGGCGAAGCCGCGGGCGAAGCCGCGGGCGGAAAGCTAGTATAATTATAAAGTAATAACTATTGATTTAAATAAACTTGGAAAAATACCATATCAATAAATTGAGGTCAAGCAAACATGCGAAGTGCTATGCACCACGTGGTTGTAAGTCCGCTTGCTTGCATTTTTCACCGCACGCATCGGGCTGGTGCACTTCTCAACTAGGGATGGGACAAAAATATTATGGGCGATACTGTCTGATACTTGATAACTTCGATATGTGATAAATTACGGGGTTGCTGTAAATCCCAACAAATGCCAGGCAATAATTGTGGGTAGCCAGCGTCAACTTCGCCGCTTAAATATGGATGTTATCACCTCTGTCAATTTTGATGGGGTTGATATCCCATACTGCTCGTCCGTCAAAAATCTCGGTCTTTATCTAGATTCTAGCCTCAGCTGGACAACTCACNAATAAATTGAGGTCAAGCAAACATGCGGAGTGCTATGCACCACGTGGTTGTAAGTCTGCTTGCTTGCATTTTTCACCGCACGCATCGGGCTGGTGCGCTTCTCAACTAGGGATGGGACAAAAATATTATGGGCGATACTGTCTGATACTTGATAACTTCGATACGTGATAAATATAATTATATAACTAGGTACTCCGTTTTTATATTTCATAATTTCAGATGATTTTAATGTTCTCTATTTTAGATTTCTGTGGGCATGCCATCGATTACCTATATCAACCAGTAGAATAAGAGGTGTTATTTTTGTAAAAATATGTTGCGCATCTAAATATGACAAATATTTATTTTTACGTTAAATTAAAAAGGCTATTCTCATAATGTAACAAATGTAGTTACGACGTGGTAACTGATATTTTATACTAGGTAACTGCTCCGTACTTTTTACAACACTATAACTGTTTTTGCGAACTCCACAATAATCGCGTTATAAATTGGGGTGTTTCGGTGATTGTCGCCACAGTACCGCAACAAGTAATTATCTAGTAATTGCTGCTCAAGTAGCTATTGCGCAGTGCTCCAGAATCTCTGCCCTCCAGAATCTCTGCTCTTCAGAATCCCTGCTCCATCACCAAGGTAAAAATCATGTAAGTTTTTTTATTTATTTACTTTGTTTCTTTTTCTTTGCAATTCTTGNGAACTGTTTTTGCGAACTCGACAATATTCGCGTTATAAATTGGGGTGTTTCGGTGATTGTCACCACAGTACCGCAACAAGTAATTATCTAGTAATTGCTGCTCAAGTAGCTATTGCGCAGTGCTCCAGAATCTCTGCCCTCCAGAATCTCTGCTCTTCAGAATCTCTGCTCTTCAGAATCCCTGCTCCATCACCAAGGTAAAAATCATGTAAGTTTTTTTATTTATTTACTTTGTTTCTTTTTCTTTGCAATTCTTGNGATTTCTGTGGGCATGCCATCGATTACCTATATCAACCAGTAGAATAAGAGGTGTTATTTTTGTAAAAATATGTTGCGCATCTAAATATTACAAATATTTATTTTTACGTTAAATTAAAAAGGCTATTCTCATAATGTAACAAATGTAGTTACGACGTGGTAACTGATATTTTATACTAGGTAACTGCTCCGTACTTTTTACAACACTATAACTGTTTTTGCGAACTCCACAATAATCGCGTTATAAATTGGGGTGTTTCGGTGATTGTCACCACAGTACCGCAACAAGTAATTATCTAGTAATTGCTGCTCAAGTAGCTATTGCGTGCGTGCTCCAGAATCTCTGCCCTCCAGAATCTCTGCTCTTCAGAATCCCTGCTCCATCACCAAGGTAAAAATCATGTAAGTTTTTTTATTTATTTACTTTGTTTCTTTTTCTTTGCAATTCTTGGAGTCACCCCAACTTTATCATCTAGCAGATAACCATCCATCCGTCCACCTTCAGCTGGTCCGCTGATGAGACTTCGATTACTACATAGAATTTTACTTTATCTTTACAGGTCCGACTCCGAGATCGAATCCGTGTTCGGAGACAGCGCTGCTGCCTCCAGTTCTCGCAAATATACGCCGAAGAGGAAGACGCCAGTCAAATCAAGGTACAGTGCATTCAGGTTCATTCAACAAACATAATTTTATTCCTAGTGCATCATCATTGATCTTTAACGCTCTCATCACACGTAAGTAAACACTTTGGGATGAGAAAAGTTTAAGATCATAGATGCGCAGGCATCCCGTCAGTTTACTGAATCATTATATTTGTCCCTACAGATCCGACTCCGAGTGTGAGGCTGAGCCGCAAGTACCGAAAAAGAAACGTGTCTCTAAACCCCGGTAAGTGGATGTTCCAACTATGTGCGTATGAGTATGTGTATGTTGATTGAAAATCTCGGTAAGTGGTTCGTTTCACGAATGCGTGNGCATAGAAGTTTACTTTATCTTTACAGGTCCGACTTCGAGATCGAATCCGTGTTCGGAGACAGCGCTGCTGCCTCCAGTTCTCGCAAATATACGCCGAAGAGGAAGACGCCAGTCAGAGAGAGAACAGAAGAGTCAGTCCCTACAGATCCGACTCCGAGTGTGAGGCTGAGCCGCAAGTACCGAAAAAGAAACGTGTCTCTAAACCCCGGTAAGTGGATGTTCCAACTCTGTGCGTATGAGTATGTGTATGTTGATTGAAAATCTCGGTAAGTGGTTCGTTTCACGAATGCGTGTGAGTGTGTGTGAATGTATGAGCGTGTTGAGTGAACTCTGAAATCTAATTAGTGGATGGTTCAGTGCTATGTAAGCAAACAATGTATGTGTATGTATGTTAAGTATGTGTGTAGTTATATGTTTATTAAAAATCTCGGTAAGTGGTTGGTATCATAAATGCGTGTGTGTGTGTGTCTGTGTGTCTGTGTGAGCGTGTTAAGTGAACTCTAAAATCTAGGTAAGTGGATAGTTCAGTGGTATGTAAGCGAAGATTTATGTGTGTATATATGTTGATTGAATGCTTTTGTCTTTAGATACTGTGTTACAAATGAAGATGAATGATTTCCAAGTACAGGCTTTTAAACAACGCTATTTATTATAGCACCTGTACTTGAAAGAGTGTTTCTGCGAGTCAAGTATTAATAATATTAATTTTTAATTTCAGAGCTTCGTCAAAGAGATCTAAAGATCTCTTCGGATTGTTATCCGACGAGGACGAGACGCTAGCGGTCGAGAACTCCCAACGTCGGGGTTCCGCGGCTCACCAGCAGCTGGACAGCAGCCTGACGACCAAGGTCGCCAACGGCTCCGTGCGGCGCACCGCTCCGCTCGACGGCACCTACTACGTAGAGGTGCGCGCCTACACCACCAGCGACGCGCTCAAGGTGTTGCCCGCGGAGCGCTACAAGAAGGCGCTGCTCACCGCGAAGGTCCAGCTGAACACCGGCACATCGGAGTGGCAAGATCTTCAGAAATTTATGAAGAGTCTGAAGAAATTATTTGAAGATCGAGAGCCTGTATTTTATAGTAATAAAGTAAATATTAAATAATAAANCACGTACTCTTTACGCTCCAACAACGAAATACGTTTCTAGAGTCAAAAAAGTTAAACAGACGAATTTTTTTATGAATATGGCCTCTTAAATTAACAAAAACAAATGTCCTGTTAACATGTCACACGAAACTTAGGTATACAACACCTATTTGGCCTATTATCTGGGTGTTTAGGCTTGGGCCAAATTCCGTGCCGCTGAGTGTATAATTATGATGTATGGTTCTATTTGTGACTAGTGCGAGGACACACAAAGTATTCGGATGGACGAATCTGTTAGAGTAAANTAGGGGAAAGTAGTACGAGTTGATCCCCTGGGGTAAGATGATCCTTTGCGATTGTGCTGAAACCACTAACGTCATTTAGTTTCTTTCACTGGTAAAACATAGCTCTGGACACCTCCCCGCCTCAGTCAAATCGTAATGGTGGCGTGAGCGATACATCGAATTTGACGAGAAAAAAGAAAAATTGTGTACTTCTGATCTAAAATAGGCATGACTTTGAGCTTATGTTACTTTTATTAAAACAATGTTAAATGTAATTACTGTTGTCGTTAGGCTTTCTATTATGTTTAATTTTAATATTTTGGCCATAAGAACGTAGCCGCGTACTTGTAGATTATTTTAGCAAATATTTAACAAAAAGTGGGACTTGGGTCAAGATGATCCCTTCCTATATGTACGAGATGATCCCTGGGAATTAAAACAAAAAAGTCAATAGAATACGTAAAGGGAAGTGAAATAAAAGAAAAAGAACTTCATATAACTCACCTGAGTCTGAAGAAGATGATACTGAGTGGCTGTACTGAACAGAGAAGTTTTCAAGCGATACCAAGGGTGAAGGATGGATAAAATGTTATGCACGTGGAAAATGGGGCCATAAAGCATGTGCTGGGGACGCTGGGGTAGAGGGTGATGAAGCAGGTGAATTTATTTGTGATATATTCAACACAGCTCCAGCCAAAAAACGTTTAAATTATTTAAACGCTTTTTAGCAGGTACTAAGAAAGAATAAGTTATTTTCAGTATTTAACTCGTAAATGTTTTTCTTTTCTAACTTTTTAACGATTTGTTCGCATAATTAGGTACTCCGAAAGGAATACAACCAGAAAAGAATAGATCATAGAATAGAATCATAGGGATCATCTTACCCCTACCTGGGGGATCATCTTACCCACAGGGGTGTACAAGATGATCACTTTGTAAGGTTTTGCAAAAAATGAAATATTTTAATGAAACCTCAATTAATTTCTGGTTCTGAGTATAAGGAAAGTTGGCTAGATAAATATACTAGTAGTAATCGTCTTTATTTTTGGTTTACCTTGAAAAATATGTATTTTACAGCGATTCCCGCTTAAGGGGATCATCTCGTACTACTTTCCCCTATAGGTAGGTACGTTTGATTTTTGGTACAAAGGTAGGTACCTAACTAAGGTTTGTTGTTTAGAGAGGTAACAGGTAAGTCTGTTAAAGAACACGGCAAAGTGCGCGTGAAGTCGTTACACTTGGTATGTGGTAGATCTATACATACTGACTTTTTAGAAGTATTAGGATTTCAAAGTAATTTTCCTAGTTTTTAGTATTAGTTATTTTATATTTTAANTTTTAATAAGTAACTAACCTTAAAGAAATTTATTTCAGCATAAAGTAAAGTATATAAAAACCATGCCTTTTTGTACGGCTTGTTCAGCACGTGTAGACAATACGCATTGGGTAGGGCATTTGCGGAGTAACGCGCATAAGAACAAATGCGCAGCTCCGGTAGAGGACGGCGTAGTTAAGATCTCCTCTGCCTTCAGAGGCCGTATCGCTTCGTATAGGATACTAGCGAACGCGGGAAACGAGTCGACTTTACCTGAGATATTCTTAAATAGTATACGTTCTAAGTTGCTCGTTCTTATAGAAAAATCTTTAAAGCAATACATTAGTTTAAAAATTAATTTAGAGTATTTTGGTAATTTTATTTTGTTAAAAAGCGATACGCAAGATATAAAATCATTCGCGACTAAGAATATGATTATTCATCGCAACTTTAATTACGACCAAGTATTTAACTCCGTCGTCCGTACATTGTGTAAAAAAGTCGAAGAGTTTCAGGATCGTGACAGTGGCTGGGGATTTTTAAATAACATATATGTTGAAATCAATATTAACAAGTTTGATCCGTTAAGTGGAGCAGGTTCAACCTATGTGGATTTACCACTTCATTTAAAAAGGAAAAAAGCTTGTATCAACGTTAAAAACGCTGATAACTTTTGCTTTTTGTGGAGCATCATTGCAGCGCTTTATCCAGCTAAACGCAATACTGATCGTACAGGTTCGTACCCTCCTTTTGAAGACGTGTTAAACGTGCATGGGTTAAACTTTCCTGTCACTTTTACAGATATTAAAACATTTGAAAATAATAATAGATTTTTAAGCATCAATGTATATTCCGTAAAGAATAAGCGCATTGTGGGGCCAATTTATAGATCAGAATTTAAAAGGAAAACTAGGATTAATTTATTACTTCTTGAAAATGGAAACAAATCACACTATGTTTTGATAAAGAATTTGTCACGTCTTGTACGAGCTCAAATAACAAAACACCATAATAAGATATACTTCTGTGACGATTGTTTACTTTTCTTTGCATCTGAAGAAAAACTTGATGGTCACGTTTGTAGCGGCGTAACCACTGTGCTACCGGAACAAGGTAGTTATCTTAATTTTAAAAATTTTAATCGGAAACAAGATATTCCTTTCGTTGTGTATGCTGATTTTGAAACTCTTCTTAAACCGATAGCAACTTGTGAACCGAGTCCCTCTTGTAGTTTTACTTTAAATCAAAAACAACACATTCCAGCGGCGTTTGCTTATAACGTAGTGTGCTCGTTTGACGAAAATCTTAATAGTTTTGTTTCGTATCGCGGACTTGACTGTGTTCATAAATTTCTTAAAAGTCTTTACAAAGATATAGAAAAGATTTATGACATTTTGAGTGTCGATGTGCCAATGGTGTTCGATGAAAACGATGCTAAAATACATGCTGAAGCTGATGTGTGTCACATTTGTAATGGTTTAATACTGTTTGATAAAGTAAGGGACCACTGTCACTTGACAGGCCGCTACCGGGGTGCCGCTCACCAACACTGTAATTTACAGTACAGCCTGCCTAAATTAATTCCCGTCTTTTTTCATAACCTAGCGGGCTATGACTGTCATCTATTCATTAAAGAATTGGCTGAAAGTTCGGGTCCCATAAAAGTAATACCGAAGAACAAAGAGAATTACATTTCTTTTACAAAATTTTTAAAGATGTCTGATAGTAAATTTGCCCAAATAAGATTTGTAGACTCTTTTAAGTTTTTAGGGACAAGCTTAGAAAAATTGGGAAACGGTCTACACAAATCCGATTTTGTTCACTTAAAACGTTGTTTTACCGAAGATAGAGAATTTGAATTATTAACCCGTAAGGGTGTTTATCCTTACGATTATATGAAATCTTGGAAATCGTATTCTAAGAAACATCTGCCCTCTAAGGAAAGTTTTTATAATACTTTGACTGATGAGGGCATTAGCGATGAAGATTACATGCACGCGAAATTGGTCTGGAATACTTTTAATATTTCTAATTTGGGAGAATATACTGATCTTTATCTTAAAACCGATGTTTATTTGTTGACAGATATCTTTGAAAATTTTAGAGCGGTATGTAAAAGAAATTATCATCTAGATCCAGCTTTTTACTTAACAGCACNTCAACTGACAGTGCGTAAACTGGCATCACCGTACGTGATACTACATAGTTCTTATTTCTAATCTCTTCGGACAAAGCCCTCGCATAATTATGATAGAACTTCACTTTTTAAGTTCGTTTAATCATTAATTATACGCCTCGTACAGAAAGGCGTGCGGGGTGGGATTTGTCTTTGTTCTACCAGGCTAGCTAGCGCGAACAACATTTACATGGATAATTACGATGAAACTAAACCAGATTCTTTTCTCTTATACATCGACTGTAATAATCCTCTTGCTTCTCGGCTGTTGTACTGAGTGGACGTGTGCACGTGTTCGCTCCGCATTTTTGTATCGGATGGGCCTTCGCCCTCGGACTGCGCCCCCGAGCCGTCACCTGGTGAGGCGCCTCCGAGGCCCCTTCGTTTCGCGTAGAACGGGTGGATTGAGCGCGCGATTGTGGAGTTGAATTTTTGTGAGTTTGGCGGGGATCGTACCCGCTGTCTTAACAATCCCAAACCGTGTGTGTCCCAACTGTGCCAAGAGAACAGTGATCCGCAGTGACGAAATAAACAACTGCGACCGTTGAGTGCTACGAGTGGTGCGCGCTTACTACGAAAACTTGGTTACGTGCTGTGCTACGAAATTGCTACGAGTGACGCCGACTGTGCCTACGAGTCTACGAACCTCTGCCGCTTGCCCGCTCGCTACTGTCGCTACGCTTTTTGCTTTTGTTGTATTCTTACGAACTTGCCGCGAAATTATCTATTAAAGATGCAAGACATGAGCTATGAATCGCTGTCGGAATCGACTGTAGAACAACACATCCTTACCACTCCACCTAACTACGTCTCCCAAAGAAACAAACCTAAGCCGGACTTCGACTGCGCTTCTGAATTCAATGCATTTAAGGAAGAAATGAAAGCCTTATTTACTGCTATGCTGGCCCCTCAACAACAGGAACTCAACAAAATCTATCCTACACTTATGGAAATAAAGAACACAAATAGCAGCATCGAGGTATCTATGGCTGTGCTTATGGAACAGAATGAGGAGCTTAAAAAAAAGGTGGAAAAACTGGAAACCCAGGCAAAGCAAGACAGAGACTACATTGTAATCCTGGAGGACAAACTTTGAGGACCTGCAGCGTGGAAACCGGAAGGCAAACATTGAAATTAAAAATGTCCCGAAGGCTGCCATGGAGTCTAAAGACGATTTAATCCAAATGACAGTCTGTTTATCTAAAGCTATAGACTGCAAAATAGAGTCCAGAGATATCCGTGACATATATAGAGTGCAAAACAAGCGGAGTAAAGTGAATAGGGTTACGATTGTGGTAGAATTAGCATCCACACTAATCAAAACAGACTTTTTAAAAATGACAAAAACCTTCAATAACAGGCACAAGGAAAAACTTTGCGCCAAGCACCTCGGATTACAGAAAGAAGAGTATAGCCCTATATATGTATCGGAGCAGTTGACAGTTAAAGGAGCCCGATTGCATTTTCTTGCACGAGACTTGGTGAAATCCAAAAACTACAGGTTTTGCTGGACGGCTTACGGCAGAGTATACGTCAGAAAAGACGAAAACTCGCCTATTATCGCGATCAAATCCGAGGCACAGATACATAATCTCCTGCAACTGTCATGACTAGCCGAGCCTCTATACCTGCTTCTTGTTAAATGTTTCATTCTCAATACTACAGTATTATTAAAAGTACAAAATCGTAATTATACATCTCTATGTTCAACGTTTTATACTATAAGCCACATACATATACACATTACTACACATAAACAATTTATTTTATACCCTACACTCAATTCACACTCATCATCACACAAAAACCCATCTCATCATAATATATCACTCGTACTCACTCTTACTTTGTTTCAACATACGTGTGTATTCGTACACCACACATTTTATGTAACCCGAACCAGAACTGATGTCTATCCTTATCATTTATGTAAATATGAATAATTTAGCCAACACATTAAAAGAAATAGACAATACTGAAGTAGCCCAGGTTTTTGATTACTCGGTAACAGATTTCGTTAAACAAATTAAAATAAGTAACTCAGATTTTACAATTATTACTCAAAATATCCGGAGCATATATAGCAACCTTGATGACCTCACGTTAAACCTAACCAATTTGAAATGCCACATTGATCTGATCGTTCTCAGTGAATGTAGAATAAATAGAGACAAGAATATACCTCAAATTAATAGTTACGATGCTTACCAAACCACTAAACATCTCAATAAAGCGGATGGTGTAGTGGCATATATTAAAAAAACACACAATGTAAAAGTAAGTGAAATAATGCTTAAACATGCTTCCTGTTTACAAATTAGGGTTATTCCTGATATAATTGTAATCGGCATCTACAGATCACCCTCTAATACTAATACTGATGATTTCATCGAGTCTCTCAACCAACATCTTAATACTATCCCATCAAATTACAATATTATAATCACAGGCGATATCAACATTAATCTGGCCTACAGACAGGATGCACCACAATATGAAAAAACAAACAGACTAAATTATTTAAATATGTTGGCAACTCATGGAATAATGGCTGGTCATTTACTGCCTACTAGAGGTAATAGTTGTCTGGATCACTTTATGATAAAATTAAAGTCAAATAAAAAGTCAGCTGTAATAGCCGTTCTAGACACTACCATTACGGACCATAACATGGTTTTCCTAAAGTTGTCTAACCGTCCTCATAAAAATACAAACACTAAGACTAAAACTACCCTAAATATGGAAAAGGCACTACTTCAACTAAATGAAAGCAACATAACACAGTTACTGCATTTAAACAACCCTAATACTTTAGTAGATTCTCTTATAATTGTACTACAACAATGTTTAGCTAATAACACTGTGACTAGTACAATTCCTTCTAAATTAAGAATAATTAAACCCTGGATGACAACAGGATTACATCGTTGTATCTTGAATTGTAATGATTTACAAAAAAAACTTAAGTCTGACCCATACAACGAGGTGTTAAAAATCACTTTTAAACGTTATCGAAATTATTGCAACAACCTTATTAGACAACAAAAACGAAAATACGATAGAGAACAGTTACTAAAAGCTCACAAAGATCCTAAAAAAATTTGGAATGCTATCAATTGTATAACACAGCGGAAGCCAAAGAAAATTGACAGTACTGGTCTTTTAGACCTAGGCTTGACTTCTAAAGACTCCGTTAATAGGGTAAATCATTATTTTGCTTCCGTGGGTAAATCATTAGCTGAAAAAATCAATGTGACGGGCTCCAAAACTTTTGAACGCCTTAAGCAACAAAACTTGTCAACATCATATTTTGCGCTTCATGACACGGATCTTGAGGAAGTTCATACTACCTTAATGAATTTGAAATCTAGCAGTGCGCCTGGATGGGATCACATACCAACTCTTTTCCTTAAGGCCGCCCACGCTCAAATCGTTCCTATTTTGGCTCACTTAATAAATCTATGTTTTGAACAGGGCATTTTCTTTCTCTCTTAAAAAGGCCCTTATAACTGCTGTATACAAAAGTGGCGATAAAACCGATGTATCCAACTTTAGGCCAATCTCTGTTTTACCTTCCATTTCCAAAATTCTTGAAAAAATTTTAAACTCCAGACTCGTAAGCTATCTAAATAAATTTGAATTAATATCAGCACAACAGTTCGGTTTTCGCCAAGGCATTTCTACAGAAGATGCTATCATGTCACTAGCTTCTTCCGTGACAGAAGCAGTGGACAGTGGTAATAAATGTCTAGTAGTCTTCTTAGACCTGAAAAAGGCCTTCGACACAGTCTCTGTGCCTATTCTTCTAGAAAAACTACAGAGCATTGGTGTTCGAGGCCTTCCGCTGCGGTTATTTAAGGACTACTTGTCGGAACGAAAACAGAGAGTTAAGATAGGAAATCATATTAGCGACGATGAAAATATAACCTATGGGGTACCTCAGGGTAGTGTCCTGGGCCCGACATTGTTTCTTGTCTACATTAACCAACTCAGTAATTTGACTTTGACCAATGGACGTGTTTTTACGTACGCAGATGACACTGCTCTTCTTTTTACTGGGAAAACTTGGGAATGTACTCGAATTTCTGCTGAGAATGGCTTAGCAGTGGTATCACATTGGCTCGAGGATAACCTCTTAACGTTAAACACGGCAAAAACACACTATATCTGTTTCTCCATTTATGATCGTTCTCAACCTGCTGCCGATTTCAAAATAAAAATTCATAATTGCAAAAACATTTCGGATTCTGACTGCTCGTGCGTTGACCTGGAGAAAGTTGAGCATACTAAATATTTAGGAATAATATTTGATCAAAGATTATCCTGGCATGTTCACATTGAATTGATCTTAAATAGAATTAGAAAATTAATTTGGACTTTCAAGATATTACGTCATATTGCAAATAAGGAATTATTAAACCAAGTATATATTTCATTAGCCCAATCGGTTTTAGGTTATTGTCTGCCGATCTGGGGAGGTGCATCTAAAATGAAATTTTTGGAACTTGAAAGAGCTCAACGATCGCTGGTGAAAGTTATGTACTTCAAACCCTACAGGTTTCCTACTGATATGCTCTTCCTAACGTCGGGCCTCCTTAGTGTACGTAAGCTTTATGTGCTCCTGATTGCCTTAAAAATACACAAATACTTTCCCTACGACATTAAACTTATAAATACTGATAGCAGAAGAAAGAAAAATGTTGTTCCTACAGCTATGGTCAAAACTACTTTTGCTAAACGTCAATACGGTAGACTGTCATCCTCTATTTATAATGTCCTTAACAATGAATTAAATATTTATCCGTTGACTATCCATGAGTGTAAAAACAGAATCACAGAGTGGCTTAAGACCAAAAACTATGACGATATCGAAAACCTAGTCAAACCTTATACATAGTATTTACACACGCACACACGCACACACACACACACACACACACACACACACACACACACACACACACACACACACACACACACACACACACACACTCACACACACTGACACGCGGTACAATAGAGATTAGAATAAGTTCTACTTAAATATTGATAACACAAGAGCGGTGTTTCCTAACACAAGCAACTGTATGCTTAAAAGGAAACTCCAAACCCTGTATGTTATTTAATGTAATTTTGTAATGAAATAAAATATTTTGTATTTTGTANAACAGCACCAAGTTTATCATTTGACGCGATGTTATTGAAAACGGGCGTAGAGTTGGAGCTACTGTCTGACTTAGAAATTATACGCCTCGTACAGAAAGGCGTGCGGGGTGGGATTTGTCTTTGTTCTACCAGGCTAGCTAGCGCGAACAACATTTACATGGATAATTACGATGAAACTAAACCAGATTCTTTTCTCTTATACATCGACTGTAATAATCTATACGGTTACAGCATGTGTCAGTCCTTGCCAGTAGCTAATTTTAAATTTCTTGAACAACACGAAATTGATAGATTACATATTACAAACGTTTCAGACGATGCAGAATATGGATTTATACTAGAAGTTGATTTGTTGTACCCCGAAGAGTTGCACTGTACTCATAACGACTATCCATTTTGCGCGGAGAAATTTATACCTCCA
Organism: Ostrinia furnacalis; assembly: GCF_004193835.3. NCBI lineage: Eukaryota > Metazoa > Arthropoda > Insecta > Lepidoptera > Crambidae > Ostrinia > Ostrinia furnacalis. The sequence continues at coordinate 40,039 of NW_021136462.1, forward strand.
GGAGGTACAACTTCTAAATTAGTGCCGAATTTATACTCAAAATACAATTATGTAATTCATTACGTACATTTAAAAACGTGTTTAAATCATGGTTTGATTTTGAAAAAAATACATCGGGTAGTTACATTCAAGCAAAGTAAATTCTTAGCGGAATATATTAATCTTAACACCGAATTGAGAAAGAAAGCAGAAACACCATTTCAACAAGACTTATTAGATGATCAAACGAACTTACCAAGTGAAGTTCGATCTGAATTATCCTGTTTTCGCCGAAGAGATTTATTTTACCGTGTAGTACCCCTGTACGACAAGCCAATCCGCACACAATATTCAGCGTAGTAGTAGTAAAAAACAAAAGAGCGGGCAACCCCACCCCTACCACGCTGTGGGCTCGGTGTCCGAGCGGTCTCATTANGCTCATGAATAATTCTGTCTTTGGAAAAACCTTAGAAGATACTGAGCGTAGAGTAAACGTAAAATTAGTGAATCAATGGCAGGACGATACCAATCGAACGAATCGATCTATCTCTGCGGCAAAGTTAATTTCACGACCAAATTTTCACAGCGCTACCATTTTTACTGAAAACTTAGTAGCCGTTCAAATGAAACCGGAAAGAATTATACTCGACAAGCCGATTTACGTAGGTTTTGCTGTTTTAGAGCTTTCAAAAAGCCATATGTATCAGTTTCATTACTCTGTCATAAAGCCTCACTACGGTCATAAAGTGCAATTATGTTACACGGACACTGATAGTTTTATCTATGAAATACAGACTAAAGATGTATACAGAGACATAAAACAAAATTTCTTGCGATATTTCGACACCAGTAATTACGCTTCGCAAAACCAGCACGATCTTCCGATTATGAACAAAAAAGTACCGGGTTTGTTCAAAGATGAACTTGGCGGACGTATTATGACTGAATTTGTAGGGCTAAGATCAAAACTGTACTGCATTAAAACTGAAACTGATGTAATCAAAAAGGCAAAAGGCATTAGAAAGAATGTTATCAAACATTTGAACGCATCCGATTACAATGATGTATTACTCAATGATAAAATAGTGCGCAGAAAAAATATTCTGTNTTAACTAAGATATATTTGCCTTTTAAATAAGGTACGATAAGTCTTTGAAATTCTCTATAGTCAATATATCCTTCATTCCACCGATAGCCTCTGTTTTTTTCGATCCAGCAAACTTGCTTTTTTTCTTCAGCAGTCAATGAAGAAAACGGGTATGGAGGCTTAATCAAAAATATGTGAGTATGCTCTTGAGTAGCTATAGCAAATTCTTTTANTATTCTGTTTAAATGTATTAAGCATAATATTTTCACCCAGACAGTAAATAAAATTGCTTTATCAAATGCTGATGACAAACGTTTCATAATGCCCGACAAAGTTTCCACAAAGGCATGGGGTCATAGTTCCTTAATTTAATGCTTTACATTATGCTGAAATATATTATAATAATCATTTAGGCTAAACTAACTAACTATAGGTGTAAGGTTAATTTTAATTTATTTCATAAATATTGTAATTATTTATAAGTTAATAGAAATAAACATTTAATAATTTACACAATTTATGGTTTTATTTAAACTCATAAAAATCGTCAAATAAGCGTAATCACGCAATATTGTAATTTGCAATACGCTGATACAATACATCCGTTCAGTTTTGCAAATTCAGCGATTTCGTAATAAAGTATCTGTACTAAACATAATTTTTAATAAATATTTCAACACCACGAGAGCTCATTCACTCCATATTATTCCACACCTCCAGACAAGCGAGAGAATACATTTTCGGTAAGTATACAATTTCTAAGGTTTATTGGTATAGGTATTATTGTATTATAATACGAACACTAACAATTGTTTTACTTTTCAGATCATGGAAAACTCTGATGACACCAACATCATGCTGTCCCAGTACACCTGTGATCCCTGGGAAGGGCTCACTCAAGCCTGTCAGGAACTAATGGACAGGCCTGAGACGACCGAGCCCCAAGCCTTGCGGGAAAAGAAGGTTCGGCGGAAGGCTGAGGCCAAGAAAAAGCGACGTAGTTCTGCAAAGTCCTACGTTATCAACAGGGAACGCTCGAGAGGCATTCGGCTCATACAAATACGGGTGAGTGACCTAACCAGCGAGCCTTCCTGTTCGACGGCGCGGGACCCGGAGCACAGTGACAGTGAGGACAATGTGGTGCTGAGTGCGCAGTATGTGGTGACAGAACACAATGACGAAATAATGGATATGACTGATAGTGTTATAAGAAAAATTTCAAAAAAGTTGTGTAGTGATAATCTTTAGTTTTAAGTATAAATATGTACTTAGGTTAAATAATAGTTTTATAAGAAAGTAGCAATAAAGTCTAGAAACTAAACGTGTTTATTTTTTCACCACCTCAAATAGGAAACAATTACTTTTACTATTTAGACTTAATTATTTTTTACTTGAAGGATCGATAAATTAAAGACGGTAATGCCTTTTAATAAGTATAGTTTATTTAAAAATCATAAATTAACTTTATTTTCAACACACCATTTCTTTATGCATACTACATTTTTTAATGCACAAATTTTCTTATGATAAATACAATTATATAATGCAGTATTATCTGAACAATACATTTTATGAAGAGTATTTAAGTTAGGAGCACTTAAATTACTTATATCTACAATATTATTTTCTTTTCCACATAGATCCTGCACCCAATTGATCTTTTCGTCTCCTTTTACAAAAATCTTTTTGTCTTTTAAGTAAGGTTTAATAATTCTTTGAAATTCTCTATAGTCTACATATCCTTCACTCCAGCGGTAGCCTCTGTTTCTTTCGATCCAGCGAACCTGCTTTTTCTCTTCAGCGGTTAATGAATTGAACGGATATGGTGGTTTTACCAAAAATATGTAAGTATGCTCTTGGGTAGCCATAGCAAGTTCTTTAACTATAAATTCATTAACACTATTTTTGAACCCTTGAATATCCACAATTGCTGTGTTGATATTCATGATAATTTCTTTACTATATTGCTCAAAGGTTTGTACTCAAATATACAATCGTTTAAAATCAAACAGTAAGCAGCGGTCTGATCGGGTATTTCTTGATCTGTTTCGATTTCAACTCTTACATCGATCGATCCTTTCAAAGTTTCGTGTTGCCTCGAACAGTCGATAACAAATAAGGGAGCCACGTCTCTGAATTCCTTCAAGCTCATCAACGGCTCTGTTCGACGTCCGTGATACGACTGTTGAAATCTTGTGTACTGCTCATATAATAAAGTAATCTTGTCTTCGGAAAAACTAACATTTAGTCCTTCGTATGGGTAATATGACGAATTTAGAAAGACTCTTACATCACGTACATGACAGTGGTCAAACTCAGCCATTGACGAGTGAGCGTTATGTTTGCGGTTAGTTTGTAACGCGATTACAACAAATCGTGGTTTCTCTATTTGCGATGAAGTTTTAATAGACCACGTATGTTTACGAGTTTTAGGTAGTAGTGGATATTCATATCAATGCCATAGATGTTGTTTCACGTTAATAATATACTTACTGGATTCATAATAAGTTCTAAATTTTCATGTATTAGAGTTAAATTAAATTTTATAACGCCGTTTTTATCTATATTCATCAATAAAAACAAATAGCGGGTAAGCCGCACACAGTTACCTGACCATAAAAGTAGTAAACACATAGAGTAATGCACGATTAAGAAGCAACATACACTGCGGCTAATACGTTTATTTTGATAGTGCTTACACTACACGCACTGATCGCAATAACATTACGATAAAGAACTCGTATTAATAGAGTTAATAAGACACTAATGTAGAAAACGTCATCTTCACTTTTTATGTTCCATTTTTGACAGATCCTTATCTGATCGTATTGCAATGATTGGCGTTGTTTCACTGGCTCTGACGAGTATGGTTCCATGTTTGACCCACACAAAACGGAATCCATGTTTTCTTGCTGTTTCACGAGTTTCTCGAAACAAATTCTTCTTTTTCAGCGTGAGATGCTCATTAACGTAGATTTTATAAGGAGTACCGGAAATGCCAAGCTGGGGGGAGTCAATGCCCTTGTTCAAGCGCACAGCAGCGATGAAGTTGTCTCTCAGTAGGCGACTTGTAAGTTTTACAATTATGTTCTTAGGGCGCGTGCTACCGGCAGTGGCTTGTGGTACACGATGAATCGACACAATGTCTTGTTTATTTAGTGGCATTTTTATATGCGCAGCAAGGTTCTCCAAAATAGCTGGTAGGTCCTCCCCGCGTTTCTCTGGCAGGTTACTGATTTCGACGTTACACATTCGTGCCTGTTGTTCCATTGCATCTATTTTGTCTTCTAGTTGTAGAAGACGAAGAGAGTCGTTGGAGTTTGCTGAATGTTTCTCAAGCTCACTAACGCGCTTTGCCACATCTTCAGTTTTCGATTTTATTTCCTCAAAACTATCATTCATGTATTTTATAGATGTCTTGATGTTCTCGAAATCCTTCATAAACTTAGCGAGTTTTTCGTCCTGCTTATTGAACCAGCTCTCAAGCATATTCAACATGGTTGTTTGGAATGTTTGGAAGTCGTTGCGAAGTTCCAAGACATCAGAGTTTGCCATTCCTTTCCGAAAAGTGACATAACGGGGTGGCGATTCCTTGTCAATGGACGGTCCGTCGATACTCATATCACCAGACTGCATCGGATTAACACTATCTTCACAATGTCCAAAGGTACTGTTTAGTGTGGTCATGTTGTGAATTTTCGCTGCCTCTGTGTCAGTAATTGGTCTGTGCGCAACGATAACACGCTCAGTATAGTCCGTAGGCGGTGACGGGCAGCGCGATGACGTATCGTAGCGACCGGTTAGCTCGAACGCGCGCGGCGGAATGATGTTATTTGTTAAGTTATTTGTATGAAAGATTACGCGGTAATAGGTAAGCGGTTTACGATTTACGAGGTAATAAAAAAAACTACTTACTAGATCTCGTTCAAAACAATTTTCGTTGGTAGTTTTTATAGTAATGTACATCATATGTTTTTTTTTAGATTTCTATTTTCTTAATTAAGAAGTTAAAAATCCACAATTTATATTATGCAAGGTTCAAACAATTTGGAAAGCTTGTAGCGCAAACATAAAAGAGGAATAAATTCTACAGAGGATACAAGCTTTCGAATTTATTTGTATTTTATTCGTCTTAATATCACGTCATGTTAACGGATTAACGATTAACGTTAACTTGCGTTAAATCTTCCGAAATGTAACGTTTTAACGTTTAACGAAGTTAATTTTTTTAGTAACGGATTAACGATTAACGAAGTTAACTATTTGATTAACGGTGCCCAGCTATGGTTATTGTAACCAATTTATTTATGTAGGTATATGCCTAGGCAAAAGTCAAGCATTTCTCAGTTTTAATAGGGACATCCTAACATGGTGTTCCGATTAAAATTGAGCGGGCGCCCCTTTATCACACTTTTTTCTTTTATTTTATTACTTTTATGTTTTACTGTGTGTTTAATAAAGTCTTTTATTATTTTTATTATTTATAGTTTGGGCTTTTTCTACCTTAGCTTAAAAGCAGGAAAATTTAAAATCAGCTACGGGATATTAATTAATATTATTTTGATTTTTTGTATGGAAAAATTACATTGTGTTTTGCGTAGGCAAATTCTTATCTTATTTGATTGCAAATGACATGCACTATAATCCTTTACAAGGATGTTCACTCATTACAAGATGTCATCCTGTATACTCAAAAAAGACTTTATTTTTAACACAATGTTTATTTTGAGTAACAAATCGTCAAAAAGAAACACATTAAAATCAAATCGTCGGCGTCGTCGAACAACGTCGTATGATCGCAACCGTCAATATCTGTTTTTTTTTTGCATTAAACTACTCTAAAATAGCTCCTTTATAAACTAATTTTTTATTTTTTCAAAATTCGTAAAGATATCGGAGCTACAGAATCCAAACACAGACGTATGTGATATTCTAACGCAGTACAGAGACGTGTGTGTGCAAGCGTCATCGTACTTCGAACTGATGCTCCCCCCGCTGCCTCTCCCCGCATGTCGGATGTTTAGTCTCGCCCGTATTCTATGTNGCGATTTTTCCAATTGTCTGAATTAGGGGTAGGAGTAGAGTAGAACTCAAACGTTAAACCGCAAACCCTCAGACAAAAAACACAACTGGCATAAAGAGACAACCCGGGATGGTTGTTCGCATTATGGTAATGTGTAACGATGATCTTCTGTTGAACCGCTTGAACGACGTTCAGCACCCAATATCTTCTGCTCCAATTTATTTATTTTCTTCAGCAAATGTTCCTTATCCTCATTTGCCGTTTTTCGTTCGGCATTTTGACGACACAAAAACATATTTTTAACACTGGGTACGTATTTAAGTAGAAGAAGTGCGAACTGGCAGAGCACTGAATCGTGACTGACGACGGATACCAATGTCAAATGGGATGTAAACTGAGATACCCACAAAAAAAAATATCCTCAACTAACAGTGCGTAAACTGGCATCACCGTACGTGATACTACATAGTTCTTATTTCTAATCTCGAGGACAAAGCACGAGCATAATTATAGTTTATTGGTAAGTTATGTAAATACTTAACTAATTCCAACGGCGGTTTTAAATTTCCAAAACTATCATAATATTCTGCGTAATCGTTTTGCTTTACAAAGGCTACCCAATGCGTTCCAGGATTTTTGCTGCTATCCAAATTTAGTATACCACACTCAATCTTTTTGGCTTTCAAAGGTAATTTATCTCTCATAAATACACCGCGAAAGAATGGTATATCACTAGCGTGTTCTAAATTAAAATTTGTGAGAGCACGTCTGGGTAGCCGTTTGATTAGTTTTTTGAAGGATTTAAGTATAAACCAGCTCCTTTTTTATGCGGTTTTATATACAATCCTTTTCCAAGAGCTACCGCTTCCATCATTCTATTATGGCGTTCAGACTCCTGAAGACTCTTCTGTGCAGCTTTAGAATCATTAACAGCTTTCGCAATACCTGCTGCACCTCCCGCTAGAGAACCCAAGGCTGATAATCCCGCAAATATGGGAATGAGAGGTAAGAGTCCGCCATATTTTGGAATGGGAATACACCGTGGTAATTTTATTCCTTTTTTATTTGAAAATAGTTTTTTTGCAGCAGCATATGCATATTGTATAGTAGAATGTTTGTCCTTCGATTTTAGTTTTTTAATTTGTGTTCGTATTTTTTTAATACCCGACATAAATGATTTTACACCAGAGCCCGCCCTAATTTTAGCCTTCATTGCATTTTTTACTATCCACGATGCTATCTTTTCTCCGGTTCTGGCATCCTTCGATTTCATTCTCTTCTTAGCCATGTTTAAAAGTTCTACGTCAGCGTTGTGTCGAGCACTAGAATCTTTATTGTTGTAAGCAATATCGTGATACATGCAAGCTTCATCCAATTTGTTTACTCCTCTTTCGCCTCTAAGTAACCGTTTCTGAAGTTTTGTTCCAGGACCACAAAATTGATATCCAGGTAAATGTAACTCGAACGGTAAATTATCTATCAAAGTATTAATAATACCACTGCCTTCCTTCATCGATAAGCACAGAGTGATATGAGATAATAATTATCATCAGGTTTTATATACCTAGACTACTAATTCACTTTTGTCCACCCAGCTGTTCTCCTCATCACTTAAACCTAACCATTTTACCAATAGCTTATTTCCTTTCTTTTTTATTACCTTCTCAATGAGATAAATATCTGGAAACTTGGTTTTCTGTAATTCAAATCCGTAAAAAGAACCCAGAATATTTAGATTGTGTTTGTCTTCTATTTGATAAGTTTGAGGATTGGTTTTATTTACTTTAATAATGCGAAATATTTCGGTAGACCAATTAGGGGTACAACCTTTATAAAAATCTCCTTTGAATTTACTTATACGAACATAATCACCGACGTGAAACGATGACCTTTGACGTACATTCCGCTTTTGGGATTTAACAATGTTACACCTGACTAATGTCACAAAAAATAACAGAAGGTAAACTCATGTATGTACCTCGCTTTGCATACCTCTCTCGCTCGCACGCTCGGCCGTCGCGCTAGGGTTGTCTTGTCATGTGTTGCGTTTATTTCGATAAGATAGAAAAATGTTACTCTTAATACTATGCAAGAAAGACAATAACAAATATCCACGTATACTTATTTATATTTAGTACGTTATTATAGTAATAGTTTGCAAACAAATACACGAGAAGGAAGTAGTATTTAGTTGAGTGACACTATTATCCAACTAATATTATAAATGCGAAAGTTTGGATTTCTGGATGTTTGTTGCTCTTTCACGCAAAAACGACTGAACGGATTTTGATGTAACTTTACAGTATTTTTGTTTATAACCCTGAATAACATATAGGCTATAATTTATGACGATCTGTGACAAACTAAATTTCACGCGGGTGAAGCCGCGGGGCAAAAGCTAGTTATCCAATAATTCCTAAAACCTCTCTAAAACAATTTGATATTCCTAATAATTGAGTTGGCTTTCAATTTTAATTGAAATTCAAATAAATAACTTACTTACCTCCCCGAATCAACTGGTAATTTAAAAAATGAAAATTCGGTATTTAATGATGAGTTTAAGCAACCAAATACCGAACAATTATTATAATACGACTTTTTCTGTTCACTCATCATCATTTCAGCCATAGGACGTCCACTGCTGAACATAGGCCTCCCCCAATGCTTTCCATGTTGATCGATTGGCAGCGGTCTGCGTCCAGCGCTTCCCTGCTACCTTTACGATGTCGTCGGTCCACCTTGTAGGTGGACGTCCCACGCTGCGTTTTCCGGTACGCGGCCTCCATTCCAGAACCTTTCTGCCCCACTCATCATTCTGTTCACTCATTTTCGTCAATTTCGCAAAACAAAATAATATCACAGGCGGTTGACCGGCGCGTGACTCAAGCGAACCACAGCGAACGTGTGGCGAACGTCTGTCGCGCCACGTCGCGCTCGCATTCGTCCAAGACAGTCTTGCTAGAGCGGTGTCTATGTGTGCGTGGCTCGAGCGCGCTTAGTATGGAGTTTGTCTTNTTTAAACCTTAACCGTATGACAATAAAGTGCACAATGGTATTTCGTATTGCAACCTAAGCCCTGATTGTCTCTTATTGGTCGTAGTAAAAATATAGTAAAATGCGTAACCAATTAGAGACGCGGTGAGCACGTGACCGGAGCGATGCGCTTACGCTAAAATTTCTACAAAGTGGTCAGGCGGAAGAGTCCCCGATAGTACATTCCGCTTTTGGGATTTAACAATGTTACACCTGACTAATGTCTCATTATTATTGTTAACATCAACCGGCTTGAATTTCGTGATTCGATGTAAAGTATTGTTATAGTAATGCACAGCTGAATTTAAATTATTATGGAACCATTCATATCGTCCGCACAAACTAAACATCTTGTAAAGGTGTGATTTTAAAGTTCTTATTACTCGTTCTACAATAGAAGCTTTTTTAACAGAGTATGTGGAATAATGATTTACGCCATGTTTTTTCATTAACTGCTTAAAAGAAGTATTATAAAACTCTGTCCCCAGGTCTGTTTGCAAGTTTGTAGGCTTTCTTGTCGATTTAGATAATATATTTTGCATTGCACTCGTAACACAATTTTTTGATTTGGATTTCAAAGGTCTAACCCATACATATTTTGAAAAAGCGTCAATAACTACTAAAACATATTTATATCCTTTATTAAATGACGAATATTTCTGTAAATCAATAAGATCAGCTTGCCATAAGTCGTCTATTCCTTTTATAATCGTGTGTCTACGAGAGAAATTTCTTCGTGCTGCTTTGTGAATCTCGTTTACTATATCTTGTTTACTCATTCTTATCAGGTTTAGCTCCAACCATGACATCAATTTCTTGTTTTGTGTAATACAATGTACTTAAATGGTTAGTAGTCAGTTTTTCCAAATTGTTTAAGTACTTTTTGACATTATTTTGTATTGTTTTCATTTCATTTTTCAGTTCTTGAACACACTTATCAACATAATCTTTATTCACAGCTTCATCGCTTTTTTCAGGAGATTGTACACCCAGTAATCTTGATGATTTTAAATCAAAATCACCAGAATTTGTTCTTACTAATGTATCGGTAAGAATGTCAGTAAATTCAGTTAGTCGTAAACGCTTATGAACGTGATGCCCGAATTTATCAATATTCATTGCCGTCTTGTCGGCTTCTGCAATGTAATGGTACTGCTCAATTTTCCTAAGGGAAGCTTATTATATTTGATGTCTTTTATGATACCAGCTTCGTGCAACTCTTCGATAATTGCATAAATTTCATTATGTACTCCAGTGTTACCAGCAGCCCATGATCCAAGTAGCAGTTTCAATCGTTCTACTAACTCATTTGGATCGTTCCAGTAAACTAAATCAGTATCCGTCTTCACTTTTTTTAGAATATCAATACCTTCTCCCTGATGAAGACTTTCTACACTACTTGTATGATTTCTTGAGAACTTAAATAGTGGTTTAATCACTCGCATATATTTTAATCCCTTGTTACTATTGATTGGTTTTGTTGGGTCGAAATTACGTTTATGTGCATTGGTATCGATAAGTAATAATTTATAATGTTGTAAGTCTTCCTGCGTAATAACATCTAAATCTGGTGTCTTGTTATACAATAATTGTTTTAAGCCTGGAGTTTTTTTCAAGGTCCGGTTTCCAATTTTCAGAATCCTATCGTCGTCATAAACACGGGTATTGCCTAGCAAAAGTTTTTTATTAACATGTCTTACACCGTAAGGTACATCTTTTATTGCTTCAGACGATACGGACCATGATAATGAATCGTTGGCAACACTTGGAGAAGACTGCAGAGATTTGAATGAGTTTTCGTGAACATCTTGAACATCAGATGGTAACGAAACGAGGGTTTCGTTAGGTGTTTTGCGATCATCATCATCTGAGACTGCTTCACTATCAATAGGTTCTTCGTAATCTCCAATAGACGTATTTGATGACTCGCTTTCACTGTATTTAGCTCTTTTTACTGTTTCAGTTTGCCTTGATTCATCATTTATTTGACGTTTTTTGTCTGATTCACTGGTTAACAACTTCAGTGGGTTAACGATAGGTTTAAATATAGTTTCTAATGCCATATCATTTTCATTTCTGAAATCTTTTATCATTTCTACTTTTCTTTTCACAGCCGCTGCAGATTTAATAATTTGCTCCTTGAGGTTTCGTTCCATTGTAAAGGATTCCACTCAGTTTGGCTTCCCTGGTGTGATTAATTCGTAAGTAACTCAACAGCTACTTTTATAAAAACTTAGTCCATTATTATGAATGTATCAAACTTCATTCTATAACAACCGTTGTTACGTTCACAGTCCTTATTAATAATAACATAATTATACGGCTTACTCCAAACAGTAGAACACATTTCACGGAACTGAGACCACGTCATGTCAGACCCTACATGTTCTTCGTAAACGTGTTTTAGATTAATGTCGTCTTGCTTAAACAATATTATAAGGTTCGCATTATCTCTTACAAGTTGTTTGGGTATTTTAGTGTAAGTTTGATTGATATAAAAACAATCAATATTCTTATGTCGACCCATCGCAAAATAGTCACGTATATTGTTTTGATTTTCACAAGCAACATCGTCAAATATAATAATCGAGTTAGGCAAAGCCTCTTGTGGACTTAGAACTTCACTATTATGGTTATACTTGTTATAGGTAGTGCCAGCAACGTTTTCTAATACCTTTTCTAAAAAAACGTATTTAGGTTGATATAATGACTTTGAATACACATACAAGTTGCGAAAACGCGGTCCCTTCTGGTGTAGCAGCAGGCTGATAACTAAGTTGGTCTTCCCGCAGTTCGAGGGACCGCAAACAATACTACGTATAGTATTTGGCAACAAGTTTCCATGACGCTTAACCATGTTCGGTGATGTTGGGCAGATACATTCTAATTTCAGAGATTCTTTTTGTTTAAGAAATTTCATATCAGATTTGAACTTGACCGCTGTGGTTGATGTATTACAACTAAATGACGATAATTCTGTCGTTCGATTAAATTAAAAGCTCAAAAATATTTCCTTATGGAATTGGGCCGTTCTAGATCATCTGGAGCGAGCAGCGCTAGCTGCGACGAGCGACGGATGATCTAGAATGCCCAATTCCATACTACTAATCTTTTTAGTTTTTTAACTCCGACACCTTATAATATTTTGTTAACAATATTTCGCGCAAAGCGGAACACCCTGTGAATGTTTTGGAGCCAGTTTTATATTTCGCGACATAAAGACCTGTTATTCATACTGGGTACTTCCGGTGGCGCTGGCTCCGTTTCCGGCTGCTCTGTATTTTCACGTCGAGTATTTTTGGAGCAGAAGTGCTTTATGTATCACGTTCCGTAATTTTGTAAAAACTAAAACTAAACGGTGCGCGTCTTGGAAAAGATTTTGAGAGAGTTTTTGCGTCTCTATGGTAGGAATTCAAAGAAAATGTAAAGGTCACTGAGTCCAAAAATGTGTATTCATTGCAGAAAAATAGACTGTTAAAATATTTTTTTTTTAACTCAAAGCAAACTAAATCGAATTTTACCTACAGTAAATTGAGAACTAATTGAATTTTCAGGGCTAAATGGACTATTTTCGAAAAAGCTATAATCTTAGAATTATTCAAAAGGAGTAAACCAACTATCCATTTGCAAGCCACTGGTTGCGACGATGTATATATTTCGTCACGCTAAAAAGCTGATACAAAGATTAGTATGTCCTTGAATTTAAATGTTGCCTAATAATTAAATACTCAAGACAGATAAATTACTATTGTAGAATAACACTGTAGACATGGACAGCGGTATATACACTGGCACTTTAATTAAACAGTCAGCTTACAAGATCCCTGTGAAGGGTTTATAACCTTGAAGAAACTAGCATGTCTACGACAGACACATTTTAGTTCCATTTAACGTTACTCTAACCTTTGGTGGATATAATAAAAAATATCTCAAAATCTTACATTTCATGTTTCTGGCATAGCTCATTCTCCCAAGGTGGACCGATGACCTCATAAAGATAGCAGGAAGACACTGAAAGCAGGCCGCTACCAACCGGTCATTATGGAAATCATTGGGGGAGGAATATGTTCAGCAGCGGACGTCCTATGGCTGAAATGATGATGAGGTTTCTCATACTGTTCCAAAAAGGTATAACTATCTAATACATAATGGTAATTATAATTATGCTGATATTATCTCTGTTATACTAGTGCTCGATTTTATAGCCTATATTATCTTTTATTGATATCTCTGTTAACACCCCCACGTATGCCAAAAATTTTATACATTATTGTCGCCCGCGACTTTCTACGCGTGGACAGCCTGTTTTACCCCCTTAGGGATTGAATTTTGAAAAATCCCGTCTTAGTGAGCACCATCGTTCTAAAAGGAACCCCGTGCAAAATTTGAGACTCCTAGCACTTGTAGTTTCTGAGATTATGTGATGAGTGAGTCAGTCAGAGAGTTGTATCCGCTTCTACAACCGATGTGAACAACGCCTCAACGTGACCACGACCGCTCTGCCAAGAGCGTAACGAATAAGAAGAAGAAGAGTCAGTCAGTGACCTTTTGCTTTTATGTACGAGTAAGATAATTATGGCGCATTTAACATGTACAATGACAAAGAGCTCATTTTCATAATACGATTTCTGATTTGCAACGCGTGTACGTTATTTATTCATATTCATATTTGATACCTATTACTTTTATTACAACCCAAATGCGGTCTGTAATGAATGTTAAGTCTGCATAAGTAATATTATTCTGCAATAAAAACGCGAATGGAATTCAAATAACCCTAATACAATGTTGAAGTAAACGTTAACACGCATTATTGGCTGAATTTTTTTTTTGCTATAGAAGCCAGAGCCAGATCCTTTTTGAGAGAATTTGAATTCCAGACTTTTAATAAAACCCTATTTACCAGGTAGGTAGTTAGTAATAGGAAAATTAGGTGAAAGATTTGGATTTATGCAAGTGTCGATTTGAAACTGCTTAGCTCACTTACACCCGTATTCACAAATGATGCTTGCTTAAGTGAAGCAGCAAATCGAACGCATAGCGTTGAGACTTCATAGTATTGTTTGTGAATACCTACGGGCGTTAAAATTATGGTAAAGTCATTAAATAGGTTGTCAAATCGTTAACGAGTTTCTTGCGCTGAGTTAAAGGTCAAACGATGCTGAAACGTCAACTGGCAAAAATTGGAACTAATAACCAAGTATTGATGGTAACACCGTGGTAACACCCTACTGTTCATGACATATCTGGGACACTTTGGTGTTGTTCCACTTTATATTGTAACGTGTTAATACTGTTTAAAATCTGACACTGTCAAAACAACAGGTAAAATAATTCAAAGAGTTATACATTGTAATTTTAGTATTTAAACAACAAAATTAAATAACGTTTATTATTCTTCTCATCCATGCAATTTAATTATCGAATACCATTCATTATACATACTCACTATCATTGGCGTGATGTATCCAAACAGCGTGTAATTTATTTATTTGTTTTATTTCGGCAAAATAATTTCAGAAACAAATGCAAATGAGGCTTAATGGATCATCGGCCTTATAATGAAACTAAATGGTTTGATACCATTTCGGCCGTTTCATTTGGTAATCAGCTGCGATCTGTCCAAATGAGCGGAATGCATTATGCTGCAGATTATTTCGTCAATGCATGCGCAATAACAAATTGTTATTTTGTTACCGATTCGGACTTTGCTCATAATTATAATAAACTTTAATCTGTACTGAAATATCCTTTGTTATCAATTTTTAGGGTTCCGTACCTCAAAAGGAAAAAACGGAACCCTTATAGGATCACTTTGTTGTCCGTCCGTCCGTCTGTCAAGACCCTTTTTCTCAGGAACGCGTGGAGGTATGAAGCTGAAATTTATATCAATTACTCAGGTCTACTGTCCCTTGAAGCTGTGAAAAAATCAAACTTCTAAGCCAACGCAATCAAAAGATACAGCCGTTTATGGCGCAAATTTTCGACACTTGCAAGGGAATCAAAACCTACAGGGTGCTTCCCGTGAACTCAGAATAATGAAATTTGGTACAGATAAAGAAAAAATTACGAAAACCATAAATTTTTAGTTACATCACAAAATATATTTTTTTTTAATAATTTTAAACTTACTACCCATTTCCTCATAAACGCGTAGAGGTATTAAATTGAAATTCATACCAAATACTCAGGTCTATAATACCTTTAAGCTGTAACAAAATCAAACTTCTATGTCAACGCAATCAAAAGAAACAGCAATTTAAGCTGCATATTTTGAAACTCGCAAGTACTCGCAAGGGAATCAAAACCTAAAGGGTACTTCCAGTCGACCTAGAATCTTGAAATTTGGCATGAAGCAACGTTTTATAGCACACATAAAGGAAAAATTCCGAAAACCTTAAATTTTTAGTTACATTACAAAATATATATTTTTTAATAAATATAAACTTATTACTTTTTTCCTCATGAACGCGTAGAGCTATCAAGTTGAAATTCATATAAAACCCGTGAAAAAAAAAAATCTAAGTCAACGCAAAAACGCAAAACGCAAAAGTACAACCATTGATACCGCATATTTTGAAACTCGCAACTACACGCAAGGGAATTAAAACCTAAAGACCACTTCCCGTTGACATAGAATCTCGAAATTTGGTAAGAAGCAATAGCTTACAGCACAGGTAACAGAAAAATTCCGAAAAGCTTAAAATTTTAAGTAGTTATACCACCAAAAAAATTGTGATTGTAAACATAATTTTAGTTACAGCAATGACAAACGATAAAGAGATCTTTGTCTTAAATTTATGCTCCTCCATCTTTCTCCATTGTAATGTTATGAATTTCATTTTGCAATAAAAATACCATAGTTATGACTCGATTGACGTAATGAACGAACTTTGTAAACCTTGCAGGTTTGTACGGAACCCTCGGTGCGCGAGTCCGACTCGCACTTGGCCGGTTTTTTATAGAAACTTATGACCTTTTTATTTATGAAAGGTAATCCTTCGCCTTAAATGAACCGCTTTTAAGGAAATATTATTTTCTCACGTTTTTCAATTTCTTTTTTCTTTCATATACAAAATACTTTTATATAGTAGGTATCTCTTTCATCTTGAAACCCTTTTGAAGCTTTTCATGCACATTTCAATCGGCGAAACATACGTCACAATACCTCATGATAAAATGATACGAACAAAGGATTATATTTTTGGCACATCGTAAAAAACACGTTTCAACAAAGGGCAGGATCGCCGTAAATAATTTAAAATTGCGCTATCGAGAGGTGCCAAAGCGGGAACATGCTCTCACCTCAGAATCATAAATTCGGAGCATTAGGTGAAAGTATAATATTTCGTATTCAGCGGAGGACATAGAAGCTTGGGGGTTAAACCCTGTCAGCCTAGAACGACGTGACGGTTTATGTTTGCAGTGAAGGGGTTAAGTATCATAACGTTTGTCTTTAGTTATACATATATTCGTACCTAATCATTCGAATTGACACAGACTATCACCATCTTTTTAAGCTGTAGAAAGCTGGATACAGTTAAGAAAAGATTTTGTAAATTAGTAAAACGACAAACGCTGGATTTAGGCCGCTACCAACCGGTCATTATGGAAAATATTGAAGGAGGCGTACGTTCAGCAGTGGACGTCTTAAGGCTGATATGATGATGATGATGATGAAACATATGACTGAGTTAGACATAATTTAATAAGGCTTTTTGTGGCTAAATCGTCGCCATAAAAACATAATTTTTACAGCTAATGCAATTAATATTAAAGTTTTAAGCCTCGAAAATATGGTCTAAAACAATCCCTCATAGAACAGATTCCATGAAACGCCAAAGCTCGAAAGTCCATAATTCTAGGAACAGGTGCGGTCTAGATGTAGAGCCAACTGAACCTGAAATACTCTGATTAATTCCTAGTACTCAGAAGTCAAAACTAACTTAATATTTCGAGAATGTAATGCTTTGAATTTGCATTTAATGCTGCGTAGTTATTAAATATTTAACTAAATTCAAGACTCATTGAAACTAGTTTTGTGGCTTGTTTCTTTATTGCCATTACTGCCAAATTATAATATCAACAATTTGTCTATTGTTGCCGTATCTTTTTATAATGTCTTAGATAAAAGATTCAGATGGCCCCACCTCACGATACGTCAAGATTAAACGCACGTCGCAATCTTAACTGGCTCAGAAACAGCCGTTTTGCGGCAATCGACCGTTAATGTCTTCAATAAAACACGGAGTCCCACCTGAAAAAAGCGACAAGCCAAAGACTCACCCCGCCTTTTAACCCCGGTCATAAAATCCGCATTTTTCTACTTTACCCATTGGATTCCCAGCCGTTCTGATCTGAGATTGCAAGAAAATGCGTTACATTGAAAATAACACAGAATGCCATGCAATTGAAACACAAACGTACTATCCAAAGTTAGAGCTGAAATTCGATTGTCGATGTAGATAAAGCGTCAAATCAAAATCTCAGTCGAACCGCTCGCCTTTTTTCACTAAAACGACTTGCGCTGTTCTTCTCCTAAGTGTTTATAATACGTTTTTATTACAGTTGTACCTGGCATGGTGTTTTGCGGAAGATTTTGTTTTTTTTATGGTTTTCCCGGTAATTTTGGGAAATCTAGGGATCAGTGTCGAGAGAATGCTGCGAAAAGCCGAGTGTTTTGGGGGAACCGTGATTTGTCTATTTGAATATAGAGCTGAACCGTGATTGAAGCGAACAAGCGCGTATAATACGTCGAACAGAATAGAATAACTTTGTAAAAAAAAAAAGTAAAACAATTGGTGCTCTTCAACTCACCTTTTTGCTGATGCTGCAACTGGGTGATGACCTGTAACAAAAGAAGTAATATAAATTATGTAACAGGTAATATTTTTTTTAGATAGGATCACTCAGCTAAGCTCCGTTTCTTTAGGTTAGTGGAAACCGACGGATTTTAGTGGGTAGGCACCGCCTTTAGTGGGTAGGCGGGGAGAGTCCCACATAACCCACTGGCCGTCTCCATCGACCAGTGGCTATGCGCAAAGCATTTCCCGACGTCAAAAATAAAGGAAGGCGGTTTCCTCTGACACATGTGCTTCTGTAAATATACCAGAATCTATTTGGACCATAAAAATTCAAATACAAATCGTTCGTGACACCCAAAGCGGCCTAAAAGTTGACAATACAATCGTATACCAATTGTAACAAAGACGTGTTGCGAACTTATTGACTACTTTGGGTGTCATGAACTATTTGACGCTTGACTGTACATAAAATAAGTAAAATAAACAACGTAGAGTTAGCAAAAAATACGTTATTACTTTTTAATTTATTAGAATTGTGTTTGTAACTTTTGCAATCACCTTCCCAAGGCACCTTCAAACAAGTATTACAATAAAGTAAAAATTTACGTAGCGAAGTAAAAGTGTAACGAAGTAAATGTAACTTATTATATTTAATTAATACAAGACTAAGGTCCAGTTTTTTGATTCATAGTTAAAATAACAGGTTGTTAAATTTTGCTACTAATGGTTAAATATTAACAAAATGTTAACTAATAGTTAAAAATGTACTAAAAGTCAAGCTAACCATTGTTCGAATAACATTTTCTTCTGATATTTAACCACTTGTCATTTGACATCTGTCAAATTTGACTATTGGTTATTTTAACTACGAATCAAAAAACCGGGCCTAAGGCTTAGTTGCACCACCTAATTTTAACCGTGACTATAACGGTAACCGGTGGAGTTTTACAGATTTTTGACGCTTGTCAAAGTTAAAGTAAGATGGTGCAACTCATCCTAAGATTGCAGTCATGTATTCTTGTTTCTTTTCTCAATTAAAATGTCATTTTACTTTGATCACCTAGATTTGAACACCCATGGATAATGTCACCTATGGTGATCAAAGTGGACTTCTTATCCTTGGGTGGACAAAGGACACCAAAGTGTGGAGTCCACTTTGATCACCTAGGTGATCAAATCTAGGTGATCAAATTGGAAAATAGAATTTTGGTTTTAGCTCTTAACCGATTGAGTCCCAGACGGCATTAATTAATGTCATAACAATTGATTATCTATTGTGTCTAAATTCGCGGAGCTTGAAGGATTAAGCATTGCAAATGCTTATAAAGGTTTTATTTCCGTAGCAGTGTACGCAGCTTCCAAGCTGTTGATACGTACACCTCCTTGTCAGTCGCTCAGCGGATAAGAGGCTCTCAAGTACGTTCAAGACATCTCGGACCACTTGCTCAGAAACTCTAGGGTTCGACCTAAAAAGGGAAAACTAGTTGCTTAGTAAAATGATATTCGGATTTAGCAGTAAACGTATTTTTTAAGGTAAATAGCTACCTACTTAAAGAGTGAAATATTTTTACCCATAGGAAAAATACTTTTTTCATTAAAATTGGGCGATCACTTTAGGTGCTTTGAATAATTTACCCAATAAAATTCGTTATTTTGGAAAACTTACTTACTCAAAAAAAATGTGGCCAAAATCGGACATCTATAAAAACCGGTAGGTAATAAAAACTGAATATCGGATATACCTTAAAAAATAAACCAGAAACACGGCTGGCGGCCAGAAACGAAACTGCACATCGCAAAAAATGGAAACTTTTTGATTTGTCTGCTCTCACAACAAGGGACGGATCCGCGCAGCCCGCGGCCAGAATATTAATGAATTGGTCACGAGAAGCTTACAAAAATTAAAAAAGATATACGGGGAAACACAAAAACGGGAGATACACGGCTTTCCATATCGGCTTGTCTATACCGACATGCATATTCATTATCGGTGGTTCCTCTTACGCGATTTATTTGCAACACGGTTTTGTTGCGGTTTTTTGGTTCATGTGAAAGATTGTTTTATTGCCTGCGATTCTTGCACTGCTTTTCTTATAATAAATTTATTCAAAGCAGTTAGTATACAAGAAAATATTCATATTTCTAGTACATAACAGTCCACTGCTAGCGTAAAGGGCCAAAGCACGATCTAACGCTCTTTCATCCAACAACTTTGAAAATATTTAAAAGTCAATCAGAATAAATGAATTTTAAAAATACATTTTCGTTGCATTTTAATATTTTTAGAAGGCGTCTAGAAAACACTGACATTCTGAAGATGAATATTAACATTTTCAGGCTGCTAACTAAATTATATTTAACTTGCAAGAAAAGCAAACTAGAGAATACACTCACTTTACTATGTTTTATTTTCGATAAAAATAAATCTACAAAAAAAAACTGTATTAGAAATTCTGTTAACTAAGAAGTTGTAATGAAGATTCTCTAATACAATTACCTAACATAAACCCTTACTTTTTCAAGAAACTCCAAATATTTACTTTAAATAACCTTCTCGATAGTCTACGCTAGATCTCGCGTAAAAATTTACCCTTATTTAAGTTCTTCGCATAATTGCCGAGGATTTTGTAAGTAAAATACAGAGCAATTTGCACTGAATTTATCTATCCAATAACGTTTCTTACCTGTCTCGATAATTTAGTGTTACTGTAAGTTCTAACTTTGCTTTATCAAAGAATTTAGTGGAAGGGACTTGTAAATCCTGACGTCTCCCAGACTTATTTCAAACAGCTGAAGGTTGAAGAATAAAGAAAAAGAAAAACAAATAAATAACTAAACAACTTTAACACACAAATAAGATACAAAATTGGACTAAGCTTTTAATGGTACACTAAAATTCCAAAATTAAGAGGTGGTTTAGGAAAATTGGCAAAAAGAAAAATGTTGCCCTATTTGTATACAAATTATTATAAAGTAATCATTTTATTATTCTTTTTAATTAATTCTCTTCTTATTTTTGTCGTTGTTTTTGGAGTGTTTTTGTCTATTTTATTCTAAAAATAAATATAAACGACAACGCTTAAAATAAGTCAACAACGCTTAAGCCATCCGTAAAAAGTCCTCCCCGTTATATTTCCCCGGAACTGTTCCGGCGTAAACTGATACCATTTCCTGAAACTTGGGAAATCAAATCGAAATTAAGCATCGAGATAACAAATAAACAAAGCGAAATAAGATTCGAGAACTTCTCCGATTACAGGAGCGCGGCGAAAGCGAGTAACTCCAAAAAACACAAAAATTCGCCAAGCGCTAGTTGGGTACAGACATAATGTGTTCCGTTTTTCTAAAAAAAACTAGCTTTTCTCTCTTTGTTCGTCATGAATTATAGCCTATATGTTATTCTGGGTTATAAACAATAATACTGTTAAGTTTCATCAAAATCCGTTCAGTAGTTTTTGTGTGAAAGAGTAACAAACATCCAGACATCCAGACATCCACACAAACTTTCGCATTTATAATATGGATGGTAGGATGAAAAAACTAGTTTCTAGCTGCATTGATATTAATTACGCCTGTATTCACAAACGTTACTATGAGGTCTCACAGTGCGCGTGGACGCACAGAATGACACATGAACCAATCACAGAGTTCTATTCCACGCTGTGCGTTCGATTTGCTGTTTCACTTAAGTAAGCATCGTTTGTGGATACGGGCGTTAGTTTTCTACACATACATCTTGTTATTACTCGAGATAAATATGTAAAAGATATTCAAAAATAGCTTTCTTTCTACCAGCGTTTAAATAAAAAAATAAAAATTTTGCGCAAAACTCTTAGTTCAAAACTCTAGATCTAACCCGTTTTGATTTTTTTTTAAATATTCATTGAAAATTGAGGAAGGCTTTGATGAAATATTGGAAACTTCCAGGAAAATCGTGAAAACCGACATCCACACCGGCAAAGCCATGGTTGGATGCCAATTTGAAATACATATTTTATAGCGCTCGATTTCAGAAGCATAGGTTGAAAAAGGATGATGATAAAAATCGTAAATATTGTTGCAATTAGACTTTTAAAAAGCGCTTTGTATAAACCCTACCACTTCTTAGGGCAATCATCTGGGCCAGTGCTAAAAAGAAGCATGAAGAACAAATGTGGTAAAGAACTAAAACTTGTTTTTAAAATGTTTTTTTACTATTTTACTAATAATATCTAATTAGAGATGTAATGGTGATGGTCGTGGTAAGTACCTCGATGCCAGTGGTTGTGGAAATCTTTGGAGCATGCCTTTGCCCAGCTGTGGACGTCAATTGGCTGAAAATAACAAACGAAAGATGGATAAATTGACACCGACCCAGAGCCCGTTTTCCCATCCCTACCCGCAGGTGCGGACGCCCAAAACACAAAGCGCACAACTCTCTTTTTAATTAGATTCCTTGTTGAGCTCCCATTTTTATTTATTCGCCCTCTCACCTTGCCTTGGATTATTTCTTTTTAACGGCCCAGTAATGAGAAAAGTTTTAAGTGGCCGGCGCAGTACAGCTGATACAATAGTTATGACGCGTATTTCTTATTCTCTTAGATTATTTTTGGGCTTTCAGGCACTTACTACGAAACAAAACTCAAACTTGAAACAAACTCAAGCGTATGTACAATACATTCTGTTTATTTAATGGTCTCAATTCATTGTTATGTTATTTTAAAACATAGGAATACCTAGAGTTTGATAAAAGTAGTTACAATTTCAAGTAGATGGCAGAAATAATTAATTTTCAACTTTCGCGTTGCATAATTGAATTAATTTAAAAAGGTTTTAACGCGATACGCGGATAGATAATATTGAGATATTACCTGTACTTGCCTGATGTTTCGACCGCGTTGCACCGGCCGTGGTCACAGGCTGACTATCCGCGTATCGCGTTAAAACCTGTTTAAATTAATTCAGATTGCAGAAATATCTTTTATGGCGCCTGTGCATTTTATTGCGCTACAAAACATTAGCTTATACCCGTAGGTATTCAGTTTTACCATTTTTTTTTAATAAAATCTAGAGTTATTTTTATTTAGCAAATTTATTTTAGCAACGATAAGAACCTAAATAATAATAAAATAGCATTTATTTACATCTCTCGAATTATTTACACTACTCTTGACATATTGTGTAAATCATGATTGGATATTGGAATGTATTCAGATTTAGATAGAACCGGTATTTACATTCGCTGATGTAATATTTGGCGTGGAATCGTAACGATTTCGTTATTCGTTATTCCCTTCTAAGAAATCTGCGTGGGGTTGGCAACCCAGGATTCTGAGAATGACACCAATGTTAAAGATGATAACTAAATGTAGTAGAGGACGAAATATCAGAATAGAATACTTACTTTTACACGAGTTCGTCTTCCTTATTATATTTTATGTATTTATTCGTGTGTACCTAGTTCATTTTTGTTATACCTACCGTGTTTCTGATTATTACTACTACTGCTACTACTACTGATTCATTCCATTTATCTCGTTTCTAAATTACTTATGTCAAAATTTAATCTTGTCATAATTTATTTTAACATTTCACTCATTGTAATGCTAGAGCCATATTATTATGTGTATTCCTTGTAGAATAACGATTTGAATAGGTAGGACTGTATCTCAGGTGGACCGACGACGTCGTAAAGGTAGCAGGGAAGCGCTGGATGCAGGCCGCTACCAATCGATCAACGTGGAAAGCATTAGGGGAGGCCTATGTTCAGCAGTGGACGTTCTATGGCTGACATGATGATGATGATGATGTATCTCAGGAAATTGTTGTAAGTTAGGTATCGCTTTTCGGTGGTCATGGCTAGGAAGCGATCTCCCTCAGGGGGATGGGGAGGGGACAGTTTAAAATAAAAATAGTGATAGTCGTTTACAGATTATAAACATAGTTATTAAATTTTTTTTTAGCGTTAAGAGTCGCAGTTAAGGGTTCATCCAGTGTCTAAGTAGCTCAGTTGCAAGAGCAGTCGCTCGGCAAGCGGAAGGTCGTGGGTTCAATTCCCGCCTTAGGCAGTTCGATTTTTTCAAGTTATTTATAATTTTCAGATTATAAACAGCTTGGATAATTGATATCAGCATCGGTGCCACCCATGCAAGGCACAATTCCGAAAATTGTATTTCCCCAAACTCCAAAAAAATATAATAGCCTTACGTTTAATTTATCATGAAAAAAATCTTTTATTTCCCCCGAATCTATTTGAAATCGAAACGCGTAAGCGATTTCACAGGGAATACGTAATTCCAAGCGCCGCTAACGGTTGAGCAAACCGTTTTTCGCTTTCGTTCAAAGGCTTCGATATGAGAGAATCAACATTCTCTGTTTAATTTCCAGTGAGTATTAATTACGTAAAAGTACGCTGATAAATCTCTTAGACACGCAAATTTGAAGATCTCCGTATAAAAGACTTTTCTCTTTTGATGTAGAAATTAACTGTGTAATTTTATATTCATGGTTTAAATCTACATCGTCATTGTTTTATGAACTTTTAGGGTACTGTAATCAAACACGGAAACCTTAAAGTATGCTTTGTTTTAGATGTTTACCCTGTTTTAAAATATTCCATTATCTTTCCAGCTCAGAGATAAGGTATCATGGGATATGCAAAAAATAGGAGATTTTTAAAACCCTGTAATTTTTGAGCGAGAATTAACAGTACAAGCTGGTACGAGTATGGCAGGCACATCACACTATCGGAGAATTTTGACTTCTGACAAACTAAATCTGTCAAATGATTTTTATTTCAAAGAAAGATCCATTTAAAAAATTATTTCTCAGTTTATGTCATGTGGCTAAAATCCAGAGACGGAGTCTCGAGAGCTATATGTCTCGGACCAAGGATGGCCTGGGCCAAGTTAAGTTTGGGCCGAACTGACCAATGGGGTTAGCGGTTTACCCACTGTGCGCTATAATCTAAATTACATACTTACATATATAAATTGAAGACCCTTACCGAGATATACTAAGGTTTAGTTATGTAAATCACAGTAAATTTCGAATATGGATATTTTATTTTACTTTGTATGCCTAAGTTATTTGTAATTCTTAAGATCTTTCTCGTTAAAACCGACATTAAAGGAACGCAAATGCTACATTTTATTAATAACTATTGTATTTTGGTTTAAATGGTAGTATAAGCTTCGGACAACGAAATTTTATTTCACACTCATATAAAAGTTGAGAGATTCTCATATCACCATAAATTAATATCCTTTTCGAGCAAAATTAAAACCAAAATATTATTTCATATTGTGAATTACAACATATCAATTTGAACATAAAATTAATTACTAGAATTGATTCGGACATGCATTATTATTTTAATGAGTTATGATATCCATAATTTTATTTAAATGCTTGTATGTAATTGAAAATTGTCTTTTATTGAATGAACAGATTAATTGTTTAGGTAAATTTTAATAAGCGATCGTGAAATTGACATTTAAAAAGAGCAATAATCGATTTCATCACTTCAAAAAATCCACTACAATGTTTCAAAAACTCTCGCATGTTCCATGTATATCATAATAGGTACCAAAAATGCAAAAGCCATGAATGGTATGCGACCGAAGCTCGGGTAAGTGTCCCAGTGACGTTTCACACGGGTCGCTGGTTCGCTTCCTGTCCACATTTTACCAATACATCTGAGTGAAATCTTTTTCACAGCACGTTTTTGGGATACAAAGGAATAAGGAAATATTGTTTTCTTTACAGTTTCCCTGCTCTGTGAGACTATAAAGCAAATATTAGCCTGCTTCTAATAAGGTAACAGTTGAAACAAACCTAACTTTGCGGTTCAAACACTGTTTACCAACTCGCTA
Source organism: Ostrinia furnacalis (assembly GCF_004193835.3). Classification (NCBI taxonomy): domain Eukaryota; kingdom Metazoa; phylum Arthropoda; class Insecta; order Lepidoptera; family Crambidae; genus Ostrinia; species Ostrinia furnacalis. The sequence goes on from NW_021136462.1 coordinate 65,818, forward strand.
ACTGTGGAAAAAAAGTGTGATAACGAATAGAATAAACGGTCCTCAAATTTTATTTATATTTAATTTTTACTGTGATGTAACTTGATTTAAGACGTTCCTTGCCAAGTTCCAATAAGTTTTGATTTGCTTACTAGTAAGTGTATAAATGAATACTTAGAAATTACACAATAATGTTTCATTTGTTGACTAGTTACGTTGACTTTGCAACTTTTATTTTATCAGTGCAAGGTTTCGTCATTTTTTAGAACTTCAGTAATTGATATTTGAATGATACTTTCTTTACGTGATTATGAGAAAAGAGTTCTGAATGAAAGCCATTGAACCGTCGGTTTTTCGATGAGCTGATGTTATAACCATTTTATTTTCTTTTTAAGAAAATTCCATATCGACATTTTTATTATGAAAGCATGTTTTTTCAATATCTTGTGATACCTAATTGGGATACGATTTTGCTAACAATTTAATGAAACGCTATTGACCTAATAAAATGTAACACATGAAATATGCATTACTTTTTACTGCACATAGTAACAGTTGGAATTTTGTCACATTTACCTTGTGCTGTGTTACACCATCTTACTTTAAAACGTCAAAAGTCTGTCAAACTCCATACAAAAACATCGGTTATAGTCATAGTTACGGTAAAAGTTAAGATATTGCTGACTAAGGCTGCAACTAAGGCTTAGTGTGCTTGACTTACTTTCAAAAGGTTGAAATACAAAGCGTTTACTGTTGCACAGTATCCAAAGAAAGTAATTATCCTGCTTTCGCCTCCGNACATATGGGTCCCGTTAGCACCTTTTGGATATGAAAAAAATCTATATTCTGTCATAATTTTCTATCATGAATGAAATAAGTATCAGAATCTTCTATAATAAATCAATGTACGCCAATCGATACTTAGGCAACAAGAGCAAACGGAGAACTTTTTAAAACGGTTAGAGCTACCACGAGAAGAAATAAGTTACTTATCACAGTAACCAGGGCAGGTTATCAGCAACTCGGCAGGCAGCGGGTTAAGTGAGTTAGCGGAGTGCGCCGTGCATTAGTGAACTTGCAGCGAGGTTTTGACTTTGATTGCCATTGCATTAATGCAACTGCTAAAGTTCGCATGGACGTTGGCTATGATGGAACACACTATGACGGTATTCTATCTTAATAATGACAATATGGTATGAATTTAGGAAGAAAAGACACCACACCCCTTGTCATAAGTAAATATTATCTGGCATACCTAATCCAAACCTAAGTTATAAGGGTTCAAAAAACGACGAAGCACTCTGAGCAAAGGTCGCTTGGTTCGCCTTGGCAAGGGCACTACCGTGCCCCCAGATACACTCCTACATGTAGCTGTCAAGTCAGAGACTCCGAATTTTATTCCTAGATAGGATTGTGACCAAGATGTATAATTATATTGTTTTAAGATTTTTGGCATTGTTGAAAAATACTTAAATTGTGTTATTAGCATGATATTCAGTTCACTTGTTTTTTTCAGATTCACATAAATTCATAGCAGAGCCGTGATAGGTACCATGCAACAATGTTGTACATAAACACTAAAAAATCTGATTTATTTCATGGGAGCAATGCCTAAGGCTGAATCGCACCACCTTATTTTAACTGTAACAATAACAATAACCGGTGCCTTTTGTATGGAGTTTGACAGATTTTTGACGTTTGTCAAAGTTAAAGTGATGGTGCAACTCAGCCTAAAATTGACACAAAATAATAAGCACCAAATGCGTTTTTCACCGGAAAACCAGGTAAAACGTCATTTCACCGCCCAGTCCGATACAGAACTTAAACTTTTCTCAAGTTAACCGAGTTATCGGCAAGTGCACAATGCATTAGGAAAGTTGCAGCGCGTTGCTCTGACGTTGATTGCCGTTGCTGTAACAACTCTAGCTCGCTCTTCGAGATGTCAATTGCACGATACAAGTTTTGGCTATTCTGTTTGCCCGTTAAAGTGTAAAGAAGTATAGGTTATAACAATCTTACTTATTTATTAGTAGGCGCGCACACCGTTGATTTTTAGTTGGCCGATAGTTGTGCCCGATTTTAATTTGTATGAAGAATCGGCCAAATCGAATCGGCGTAGTGTGCGCACTCCCATACATGCCCATACTGATCAACTGCCCGACTAAACTATGGGCCAACGGAAAATCAACGGTGTGCGCCTACTCTTACTAATATTATAAATGCGAAAGTTTGGATGTCTGGATGTTTGTTACTCTTTCACGCAAAAACTACTGAGGGAATTTTGATGAAACTTTACAGTATTATTGTTTATAACCCAGAATAACATATAGGCTATAATTTATGACGGTCTGTGACTAACTAAATTTCACGTGGGTGAAGCCGCGGGAAAAAGCTAGTCGATTTTGAAATCATACCAATACTATCTAGAGCAATGGCAATGTTACTAACAAAGTTAAATGTGGTAGGTACTTTGTTAGAAACAATTGCCTATTAATTTTTTTAACCAGTTTTATAAAAATCTGTATGGCTAGCACGGAAAACTTTCGAGTTCTGATTGTTCGCGTATTCGAATCGCCATCAAAAGATTTAGTACGAAAACAAGAACAGTGCCTTAAAGTGAACTGAGTATGAGAAATGGTTGCACAAAATTTATTTTGAGAATCAAAATTGTCACGTTTTCGTTTTATTCGAAGGTTGAGTATCGAATTTTGTCGAATACGCAAACGATTCGAAGACAAAATTTGTTCATGCTAGAGGTACTGAAGACATATTTTTCTTGTGACTATACAACTGATACAACCCCATACTGTGACTCGTATTCTCTCTCCATTCAAACTTGAGAATGGATCAGGCATACCTACATTTTGTGGTCCACAATTATATTGAAATTAAATAAAAAGGAAACATAATAACTAACATCCCTTTCATCGGTATTTTAACAAACTGTAACAAATCTTTAATTTATACAGTAGGTAGGTAGGTAGGTAGGTCCTACCTGTCTTTGATGCCACCTATTTTATGAATGAAAATGGCCTTACACTGAAAATGTAATTAACAGGCTAATGCCTATTAGTTGGATATGATTATTATAATACATCTCCATGCTACAATAATATAATAGAACTAACATGAATGTATATCTAATAATCCTCGCACAATGGCGCCGGGGCGGATGAAAGCCACACTAAATCCTATCAAATTCGCGTCATTATACTAACAGGCTGTACTACGACTTCTTATACCCGACCAATCTATACTTATAAAATATAAGTATTATACTTATTATTTTACTTGTAGCTTTCCACCCGCGTGAAAGAAGAACGGTCACGCCCCATACAAAAAAAACCCAGACCCGACAGAAACGAGACATACCTCAGTTTTTTTGTCATGTCTTAATTAGTTAAATTATATATTTTTTATATTCGAAATCTATGTATAACACCAAAATATTACCCTTTGTTTTTGTTCAGGCGTTATACAAAAACTAATACAAAATGCCTATTTATCACCAAAATTGGTAAATGTATGTACCTAAATGTCTATTACAGCTGCTATGGAATGTACCTAGGTGACCTGGAGATACAACCGGATTATACAGGGTGGTTATACATATGGAACGATAAGTGATCTCACTCGATTATTTCTAAACTATACAAGATATCGAAAAACTAGTTACTGATTATGAAAGTGCTTCATGAGCTCTTTCAAATGGTACCAATAATAGGTTACAGATTATGGAAGCTGGTAACATTGAATTTTTAGATTTTGTAACTTCTCGTTTCCACCCTGTATAATTCGGCTGTATCTCCAGGTCACCTAGTTACATTCCATAGCAGCTATTTAGGTACATACATTTACCAATTTTGGTGATAAATAGGCATTTTGTATTAGTTTTTGTATGACGCCTGAACAAAAACAAAGGGTAACAATTTGGTGTTATACATAGATTTCGAATATAAAAAATATATAATTTAACTAATTAAGACATGACAAAAAAACTGAGGTATGTCTCGTTTCTGTCGGGCCTGGGTCACAGATGACCGTTCTTCTTTTGTCTGCCACAGAAAAACTTTATCGCGCGCGTCCCTGTTTCAAAAACCGGGATAAATACTATCCTATGTCCTTTCCCGGGACTCAAACTATCTCTATGTCAAATTTCATCAAAGTCGGTTCAGTGGTTTAGGCGTGAAAGACAGACAGACATACTTTCGCATTTATAATATCTTAGTATAATATAGTATAGAAGTAAGTATAGGTAGAAATAGGCTAGTTATTTTCGACTGTTTTTTGACCTGTGACTTAATATTGTTAGCATTATCATGAAAATAGGGGTTGGTGATTCCAAGATCTGGAAACAAAAGAGGAAAGTTATAAATGCACTTCTTGTGAAACTATCTCGAAATAGGAGAAAATTGAGGGGTTGAAAGTTTTATGATAATAATAATAATAATAATAATAATAATAAATCTTTATTTCATTACCAGCGGAATTGCTTATAATTAATAATGATCGATGCCTCCTTTTAAGCTTAAAGAAGCCTGTGCCAGGAGACATCGCTCTTCCTTGGAATATTGTGTGTGCGTAAATACAATTCAATAGGTACTTATACAAAAAAAACTTTTTTAAAAACAAGCTTTNCTACTAAGACGCGGGGTCGCTGCAAGCGAGGGGAAGTGGTCAATTCTAAGAATTTGAAAAACATGAGACGCCTGTCAGACTACGTGTCACTGGTTAAAGGTTAAATAAAAAAAACTATTGTCAATAGGTCAATGTCATCATTGCATTGCACTGATGGGATAGAAAAATAAACAAGCAAAACCTTATTCGTTAGCAAACGTCATATTTATTTAAATGTTAGCAGCACTGTTTCTTGCACTGTTATGTTGGCAGGTTTGACTNAAATTAAAACTATTTCTACATTTTAACAATTACTACTATCTTAATAACACACTCCATATTTTCAGTGACCACCATTATGATAATGCAATTGAATGATTTTACTTGAAAAAGTGTAACTTTCTAAAAAAATAAATATAATCTTTTTTTAAAATTATATGAAAGAAAGAAAAAAAAATTATTTGACAACTAATAAAAGTACATAAACAATGGAGAGAAAAAGAAAAAAAATGTTGACAAAGAGGTCACCCACTCAGTATCATCTTGACAATTTGACAGATTATTTTGCTAATTAATAATTATTTTTTGTTCTTCAATCGATCTCGCCCACCCACTTTGGATACCCTCTGGTCTGAACTGATTGATGAGACAACCTTTCTTTCTTTTACACCCTGTCTACAAATTCTACCTATCCACGAACAAAATGGCTAAATACATTTTTGTACAATCATCCCGTAAAAAACTACTTCAACTAAACAAAGCGAAACAACAGCGAGTCTGTAATTAATGAATGATGAATGTCCAAAGCTCAACTATCACAAAGCTAAAGCACTCGAAAAGTTTAACTCATAACTAGCTTTTTCAACGGAGCTACTTGTTTTTTATTCTATGTTTATAAAGCTCGCATTCTTAACTAAAGTAATTCAATTAAAAACATAGAGAAGTTCCAAAAAACAAAGTAATGTTGTTAATTGATTCTATTTCAAAGCGCTTTTAGAGTTCAAAATGGTTATTGGTTTTACTTTAACAATTTGTGCTGAAAATTAAAATTTAGGTAGGTATTAGAATGAAAATTATTTATTTTTTGTAAAACTCATTTAGATACTGCTATTTTATGTCCAAGTTAAAAATTAATACATAGCACTCTCTGCTTACAAGCAGGTAAACTTCGAGGCTGTTTAAAAAAGGTACACCTTTTTTAAACAGTCTCGAAGCTTCAGTGGTCTTTTTTATGTACAAGAGAGAGTACAGTAGATACGCTTTCTGAGTTAAAATTCATTCTCACTATGGGACACATATCAACAACTAATTTTGTTGTTTGCAAGCAATGCAAGGCCCTGGCTTATTCAGTAAGGTTGACAAACTAACATTTTTATCGTTTAACATTGTTATAGCGTTGTTAATGTGCGCTTTTCAGTTAATTGGTTTGAAGTTATTTCAGGGAACCGGCAGTGTCACACACAGATGTTGTGACACATTTTTTATTACGATAACTAATCCAGTGTTAACACTATTTGGAAGTAATCTAGTGCTAATAAAATTTAACCGTTATTCATATTTTTACCCGTTTGCGTGACAAAAAGGAGTGGTAATCTAAATATATAAAAGGAGAAACTGACTGACTGACATATCAACGCACAGCCTAAACAGCTAACCGTAGGCACTTGAAATTTGGAAGGGACGTAGCTTAGGTACCGTAGAGGTGCACTAAGAAAGGAATTCCCGAAAATCCCACGGGAACGGGAGTTAGCGGGAAAAAACATTTGTATGAAAAAATCTAAACCGCGTAAGATAGATGAAGGGGGTAAAACGGGATCCACGCGTACGAAGTCGCGGGCGGCCGCTAGTGTGTTTATAAAATCAAAATTCTTACTGGTCTATATTTCGTATTTCCAGGAACACAAAATAAATACTTATAAAAGAACCTTTTCTAGATTTTCTGTAAGCGTTACAAATTTTTCAAAGGCCGAGATATTTAAAGTGGCTCACACAAACAGACATTCCGCTCTTTTTAGTATTAAAGATAACCGCAAAAAACGTCGGCGTCATTAGTAATTCATCAGTTCGAGCCAAGAAAGGCAACCCTCTGATATTTCTAAATGGCACGCAATACGCAAGAGATAAAATAAAAACCGGCCAAGTGTGACGATGCTTAAAAATATGAGGTTCAGTTGACTATTTTTGGTTCAAAATTTGAGTAAATTAATCAGTTTTGAGCTAGAAAAATTGTCGCCAATGATTTAATTTATCGTAATCAAAAATATTTTCGTTCACAAAAAGAGATATCAGGTAATGTGAATTTATGTGTCTAAGTACCTATGGATGGACATTTTATAACTTACTTTGCCACTTAAAATTAAAATTGAGTTATTTTTCAATTTAATTTTCACATTCATAAGCAATCTAATTCACGCCATCAAAAGTGCCAACAACGGACTTTCTACACAATTTTAGAAAACATGAAAAGCATTTTCAGAAAACTTCTTTGCTTCGTCTATTATCAAGCATTTATTCTTCGAAATCTAGTTTCTGTTATTTATATGAAGAATAGTACTTCTCAGAACAAATGACACCTCGTTTCTCCTTTTAACTGCCGAACCCTATAAATGCGAGAATCTCTCTCATTAACAATTCCCATTGTTTCTTCTTAACATAAAAGAAAATAATTAATTTACTTGGCATAGAAAAAGAGCCGCGATCCTGGGATGTTTTTTGATCTTCATTAGCCGTAATAATGGGAATTCTCGGAAGATAGTTGCAAGGGGAAATTAATTACTATAAGTGAGATACAAGATCCATTAGCTGGAACAGGTCGGCAGAATCTATGCGATAAGTTGTGAAAGAGAAAAGCATAAAAAATATGTCTCCTGTATGCTGACAAAATTATGCTCATCCACAATAATTATGAAAAAAAACACATCACTACTAAATCAAACACCTATTAAATTTGAAATTTACTAGTACATCAGATCAAATTTTATTTTCTTACTTTCGGTATAAAGCCCAGAAAAAAAATATAATATAGCAATAAAGAATAAGAATTTCAATTTACTGAAAAAGAAACTAGTTATTCCAAAATGTATTTAGTTACTCATAATTAAAAAGATAATTAATAGGTTGATGTTGTGTTTACGTGACATTCTCATGGTTACCTTTCAAAAAAAATATTGTTCAAATTGGTAAAAAGTGTCTTAAAAGACACATTCGAACAGCTAGGGTCTGGAATTCGCTGCTTGTTGCTGTCTTTCGAGAACACTATAATCCGTTTCAAGGTGAGAGTGAATAGGCACTTACAGGGCAGATACGTACCATCCTAGACTGCATCTCACTTAATATCAGGTGCGATAGCGGTCAAATACCTGGCTTGTTCTGCATTAAAAAATAATCTGTGCTATTGTCGTTCGCCAGAAACAGGTCAAGACACACGTAAGTGATTTCTCGAAGGTAAATATTATCTATAGTTGGCTGGAGGCTCTTGTTCTTATTTTCACCTAGTTACACGAGTCTATCATCGCTCATAGTGTCATAATTTGATATTCCTAGAAGTGGTACTGATAGCTATTATGTTTCTTATCCAATTAGGAGATCTATCAATATGATAGGGCAAGTTATATTTGGAACGTGTATGAGCGCCCTAGAAAGGACATAAGTACTGATTCAAATATTTGATATTTCCCAGATGTCAATTTTAGTATGCCTAAAAGGAAAAGAGACAATATTATGTATTGTTCGTTCGTTCGTTCGTTTCAGCCGAAAGACGTCCACTGCTGGACAAAGGCCTCCCCCAAGGATTTCCACAAAGACCGGTCCTGCGCCGCTTGCATCCAGGTACTTCCCGCTAATTATGTATTGTATCCAATATAAAGGTATAAGAATTCATTGACTCGTATAGGTAGTACCTACTAAGCTGTATAACTTATGACCGTTGAGGCAAAAAAGTTCTCGAGTAGCGACCACGGATCGGAAAAGTACCTAGATTGGGTTCGGTGTACTCGGTGACGATTTGTTGAAGGGCCTTGACTTGTCATTTCGGTGTGACACTTAGAATTGTGATTAATTCTATTACAAATCATTTACGTTCTTTTTTATTTCTCTGTTACATTCCTCGTTGTTTTGAAATTGAAATTGAATAAGTCATATACACAATTCTTGTTTTATTCAAATTCTTACCCGGAAAGCATCAAAAATCAAAACATCTCGGCTACAATAAAACGTTTTTTGTTATTAATCATTACATTCGCCTGTAACAAAAGCAATAAAACGACATCCGATTTCAAACCAAATTGTTCCTGTTCCATTATTTTTATTAAACTTGAAAAATCTCGCTAAATGGATAAAAACATTGCGTCGATTAAAATACAACTTTGGTATAAGAAAAAAATTCGTGTCGAAAAATAAATGGTTTCCTTGTCCATTTCAAAATTAATGCTAAGTTGCCACCAACTTATTTTAACCGTAACAATAACATTAACCGATGTTTTTTGTATGGAGTTTGACAGATTTTGGACGTTTGTCAAAGTTAAAGTAATATGGTGCAACTAAGCCTAATATTGAATATCCATTCTTTTGGTTATATATTTATAGTGCCTTTGGTTGAAAGAATAAAATACAGGAAAAAATCTTTTTTTAATAGTATTTTATTGAATCTCAAAAATGTAGGAAAACAATTTAGGCGATCCCATTTGTAAGCTAAAAGCATTCCTGAAATTATCTAGTGATTCTGATTTTTACAGCCTTTTATCATAGGCAGCCTTGGTTTTCAATTCACAAAGGAAAAGTTAAGTACGAATACATGCTGACATTTATTTTAGTACACATTTTACACATTCTTCAGTGAAAACCAATGTGACCAACTTACTTCTTAACCCATTTAAGACCTAAATTTTAGGCTCATCCACCATACTAACAATAAATGTAATATAAAAGACCTAGACAGGAGCTTCGATATTGACGCCCGTATTCACAAACATTACTATGATGTCTCACAGTGCGCATAGACGCATAGGGTGACACACGAACCAATCACAGACATCATCTATTCACACTGTGCGTTCGATTTGCTGCTTCTCTCAAGCAAGCACCGTTTGTAAATACGGGCGTGAGTATTCTTGCAAAAAGAAAGCATTTTCTTTTTCGTCTACCGTGATGCTATGACTCTACTAATTTTGTACCGCTTTACGGCTAAAGCCTACACAGGACTATTCCCACCTCTCTTTCCCACCACTGCATCTCCTGTGTAGCCAGGATCTACAGCTAGACCGCCATTAAAAACCCAACCAATGAAGGTCAAGTTTGTCCCGGGGGAAAGTTAAACTGTCATTGGACCCGCAACGAAATTCATCAGAAGAACTTATGAGGAGTTCGAAGTTAAGGTTCGACTTCCCTCCGTTGCAAAGGGGATGACAGGTGACAAACAAAGGTTTAGTAACCTTTATGAAAAAGATAAAGGCGGCTCTTTAAATTATACATGTTCTTCTAATAAAATAATTAGGATAGATAATTCAAGGTTGAAACGTAATAACCAAAAAATAATGTAAGCTTCGTATTAAGCCTTCTATAATTGCGGAATTAAATCGGCCTCCCGCCTCTATGCAGGTAAATTGGAGGATTAAACCGATCAGGCGACTCCGTGATTAGACTCGCTCTGCCCGCGGATTAACTCGCGTAAGTACGAATATTTTTGTATAATTTCTATCTAAATTGGGCGCTACCGTATATTTTCTTCACTAGCATTTATAATGCGAACAGCTAGGGACTGGAATTCGCTACCTGCTGCTGTATTTCCTGAAAACTATAATCCGGGCGTTTTCAAGACGAGAGTTAATAGGCACTTACAGGGCAGATAGGTATGTACCATCCTAGACTGCATCTCACTTAACACCAGGTGCGTTTGCGGTCAAATACCTGCCTTGTCTAGCATAAAAAAAGGATAAATTTTCTTTGTAGGTACTAAGTTTCATTCAAAATCATGCCTGTCTTTCCATGTCAAGTCTGTAGCTTTTACCATGGGTTTACATTTTTTTTATGCATGACAAGGCAGGTATTTGACCGCAATCGCATCTGGTGTTAAGACAGATGCAGCATAAACATACATTATCCTCGGTAAATACATAGCTAAATAAATTATTTATATGTATAACCTACCTACACAAATACGCGGTAAATGACATGGAAGCTATGAAATAGTTTCAGATTTGTAGATAATATGATATTGAAGTCTTTATTAGGGTTCAGTTTTTTTTTAATAAAATAGCACGATGAAATGACGACTCGATAGAAATAAATCCTTATTAGATGGAGATTGCTTGCATCTAAAATTTGATTAAAATTAAACCAAGTGTAAAAAGCTTAACATGTTTTTGTCTCATTTTATGTCTGTAAGATACATTGGCTGGGTTGCACCATCTTACTTTAACTTTGACAAACGCCAAAAATCTGTCAAACTCCATACAAAAGACACCGGTTATCGTCATAGTTACGGTCAAAGTGAGGTGGTGCAACTCAGCCTAAATGTACTTTTATGCTAGTGCGTACAAAGTCAAATAACTATTTTAGTTCTTGAAAGTAACCGCTTGGAGCGCCATATAATCTGTCATTTCATATCATTTTTATTCAGTCTAGCGAAATAAAGCGTAAAGTGTGATACTGCTCAACATTAAGATAATGACTGCTTTAACCTTTGTGCACAAACGTGACACAATTTTTAACAATGACCACACTACGCCAGCACGGTAGGATGGGTTACCCACACAATGATATTTAAAAATATATTTAAATAGACACAATTAAATACTGCATTTACCTAAATAATTGTTTGTACCGACTGTTATTATTATTTACCTAGTAAAACGATCTAAATTAAAACCAAAAGTCATAAGCGATTATGATTACGGTTCAAAATCCAAGTGTGTTGTTCGCTTATTCCATAAGAAAACAGTCTTGTACAATTATTCAATGCCATCTCCCTTAATTGTGTATCTCGAGGAAACTGCAGGAGTTGTGTTGAAAATTTAAAATCCACGTTTCAGAACACGTTGACTTTCTTTCCTTTGAGTTTGTTCTTAGAAATAACGAGCGCTAGAGACGCTTTACTGAACTGTGGAACAGTCCTACATTCTATTCTCCAGTTAGATATCATACATCTATAGTGTTTTGTTGTTGTGGAAATAGACGAAGAATGGTTAAGATATTTTACTTACTACAAATTAAGTTCACTTTCCCGTACATTGACAAAAATGTTTAGTCACTTACTTTACATAAAAAAGTAAGGCAGGGCAGATAATGTACCATCCTAGACTGCATCTTACTTAACACCAGGTACGATTGCGGTCAAATACCTGCCTTGTCCTGCATAAAAAAAATAAAAAAGTGATTTGTGAACTGAGTTCCTATAACCAAACCAAGTTTAACTCACTACAAAATATTTGTTTAAACACAACATTTTATTCCTCGTTACCAAAGTAAGTTGTAACCTCCAGTTTGCAAGTCACTTTTTTGTGTAAGCAAACCATTTTTTTTCCAGTGTATTCATTTAATGAGGTTTTGTTTTGTGGTCTCAAAGGACAACACAAAAATCATAACAATATTTTAATGAAATCGTGCGATTTTATCGACAATAACGCATCAGTCTATATCAATGTTATGATAGCAATTAAATAAAAAAATGATACGTGTGCGACAGATAAATGGATTTATAATTCATGTGCCCAAAGCCTTGCTTATTACGTGCACAAAATAATATCTTACGTGTATCTCATATTCTCATGGTAATGGTAGCAAACAAATAATATTCCATTTCAGCAGCAAAGAACTCGCAAATAGAAGGGCACTTAATTGAACGACGATGTTATTGCTTAGTTTGTTAATAAGGTACATTATTACGAAAAGAATACGAGTTAAAACATATTTCCTTGGCCGAATAACGTGTCATAGTTGAGGTGATGCAGTAAGGCCACTTCCCTCAGTCTTTTTCTTCTTCTATCATGAAGGTTAAGACAAGGGTTTCCACGACTGTCGTGTTTAGGATTCAAAATCCAAATTCAAACGGATCGGTTTTTTACGGGACACTGCAAACGGGATGTTTGTGTAAATGTTAATTATTAAAACGTAGGATTCTGCAAAAGACAGTTCCTGCAAAAGACGGATGTCTCCATACAGGTTTACAGCCCTAATGTGTAGTACATAGTGTACCGCCGAATGCATCTGTCATGTCACAGATCATGGATGTGATTGGAGCCAATTTGCACAATAACTTTTTGATACATTAATTGCCTGTTAAATTTAAGATCCAAGGTCGAATGTGTAGACGCGGTAAGAGAAATACTCGTAGTGAAAGAACGAGTGAAAAGAAGAACTACTTTTTTACAAATAAACTCACTGCACCTTGTCCTTTTGCGCTCGCTTGGTGTGATACAGATAATGCCGGGAAAGGGCGTCCCGCGGGAATAGCGCTAAAATGCTGCTTAGCACAATGAGGGCTATCGTTTTTATTCTTAACAGTTAGCACCCCAGGCGATTGACAGGACCTTACTCTACAGTGGCACCATCTTGATAAGTGCAAATGCGATAGTCCTCCTACCACTTTAGCGCTCACCGGTTGGTGCCACTGTCTTCGCTACTAGCAAGTGACAGGACCTTACTCTACAGTGGCGCTAACTGGCGAGCGCTAAAACGGTAGCCCTCCTTACGGTACTTTTCGCGAATGCACTGTAAGACTGCCAGCAAAACTACATAATTTAAGTCGGCCGATAGTTGGGCCCGATTCTAATTTATATGAAGAATCGGCCGATATCAATGTGCGCACTTTCATATACATATGTCCATAATGATTAACAGCCCGACCCAACTATCGGCCGACAAAAAGTCTGTACCTAGGCTGCGGTTACTCTAAGTATTCTTGGTTGTCAAAGAACCTTTCCACTGTTACATACCTACAGATACCTAGTCAATAAATATCACATGCTTGGACAAATCTCACCGATTTGAACAAGCATAGGGACTTATTTACACCATATTAAATATTTTCAGTTTTTAACCCCTAATTGCTGTTGTTTTAGTCTCTAACGCATGATGTTTTCACCTTTAATTAAGTTTGCATTTAACAAGTGTCATTTTTATAGTTACTTTTGTGAAGCCTCAATGTAACCTTGTTGGTGCTCAAATAAATAAATAAAATAAAAACTAAAAGTGATTGAAAATTTAAACGTCACCTGAAAGCACCAAAGTGCGTGTGAAACACTCAAATCGATTTTATCGAGTCTGTCGCGAGACCGTCATTGTCGTGCGCGTATTCCCTTCCAAAAACCGGAATAAAAACTATTCTGTTTTTACTTAGGTCTCAAACGTTTTAATCAAATTACATCCAAATATATTCAGTGAGTTATATGCGTGAAAAAGTGTCAAACGTCCATCCATCTCCACCAACTTTCTCATATAAATAAATAAATAAATAAATCTTTGGACAATTTCACACAGCGCCAGCTAGCCCCAAAGTAAGCAACTAAATGCTTGTGTTATGGGTGCTAGCTTAACGGATATACTACTTATGTATATACTTTTTTTTAAATACATACATATTATACATAGTCACACCCAGACCCATATCAATATGATAGGAAGTAGGAAGTACCCAAGGATAATATTCAGGCGCCATTTTAGCCGCCTTCGAGAAATATCACGTGAGACGTAGTTAGCGCTCCCAGTAATGAGAGCACTCCTGAGCGGGGAACACTAACAGCACAACAATCATACACGCGATAATAAGGAGTTGTGTCCTATCTTCTTTGCAAGGAAGGTAACAGGTTTGGGTTCCCACAAAATTGTAGGTACACACACAATGAAGTCTTCATTCAAGGAGCATCATAAAGAACGAGTTCCTACTTTTTTATCCAGCAACAGTTATCTTTTTGAAGTTGCTCCATCCAATAGGGGGACATATCTTACAGAAGGTGTGAAAGAGCACCACTTTTCGTAAGTAAAATATTACGTAGCCTGTATCAAACTTTTGTATGTATGGCATTTTTTGTAATTATTGACGTCGTAAAATAGGAGATTGAAAATGAAATTAGTGTACCCAAAACTGATTAGTTTTCCTAGTAGGTAAGGGATCAGAAACAAACCGGTTCGCTAAGCAAGTATATACTTCGATGGGTGCCTGGAATAAAGCCGCAATCGACAAAACGCAATTTTACAGGAGAAGAGATTTAGTGAAATTTTTGAATAATAACTAAACTACGAGGCGTATCCAAATGGTTTGTATATCAAACGATGCGTTATTTTTTCTGGAGTAACATATAATGTGCATAAGGTTATAGTGCTTAGAATATACCTTAAAAAAAAGGTAGAAATACATATTGCCGCTTCATACTTTGAAAGTCGGTTCCGTAAGAGTCCATTGTGGTTTTATTCCGGTAAAAAGTGCAAAAGTAATCATACAGCAATAGTGCATTGCAGCGTTGTGCGCTGATCTGAAGGATGTATGGCGAATACAGTAATAGCGGTTTGCTTGAATTAAATGATCGACTTGGAAAATGTACTGGTGAATGCTGTGTACATTATATGTTCATATGGTCCGTATCGAAATGAGTACAAAGTTGAATATCTAGAGTGTTTCGTTNAAGGTTCCACCTCGAAATCAAAAAAATCAAAATCGTAGTCATTTGGCGTATTTTTGTGATGATATTATTAATATTTAGATGCAATGAAAAGTTTAATTGTATGTTCCATCTGTGTGGATCTCATCATCTTTTGTTTCATGTGACTAAAATAAAGCCAAAAAATCAATCAACATCAAAAATATTTTATTCAAATTTGACCAGTGTTTTGGCACTTATGAATGTCAAAGATAACTTAAAAAAAACCGACCAATCACCAAGTGCGTGTCGGGCGGGGGCCACGCGTAATGTAGGGTTCCGTAGTTGTTGTCCGTCGTTAACACAATATATTTTAGAAGCAAGCAATTACTTCATCTAAAGTAACTTTTTGTATTTTCTTCTAATGAATTTTTATTAGTTAAGTTAAATGTTTTGTGTCTACTGATATTTTGGTGAATTAGTTGACTTTTAAGATATAATATCTAATAAAATTTGATAATGATTGTACTTACAAATTTAGGCAAATTCAATGTAGGTATAGAATCTTTGTGCAGTTTTCTCTGTTTCGTAGAATTGGCATTGTAGCATTCTTCCGCAAAATGAATGCTACAAATGCAGTGGTTTTTAGTTGAAATCCACGTATTTTGTCTTCTGACTGCCTCTATCCACTTTCTCCTTCTATTTGGATCCACTGGAAATCTAAAATTAATTTGAATAATTTCAGTTTCAGTTTGTTTGGTATATCGATAAACTTATCGACATTTTTCAAGCCCTTTACGTCATAAAAAATGAGATGTGAATGAATGAATGAAACCTATAATCCAACCAAATTAAATATGCTACATGTTTTAAGCATTTACATGTACAATGAGTACTTTTTAAAATGACGTAATCATATTTTGTTTACATATCAAATTTTATTTATTTTACGAAAAAATAGCTACTATAATAGATTTAAAATGTACTTACGCGTGATAAGAAACATTTCTTGTGTGACCGGAATAATTTTTGCAATAAAGTACTGTAACACCTTTACCATGTCTTATGCAAATAAACTATTATCATTATCATTGAAAAACGGAAAAACGGAACGGAAAATTCCAAATATGTAGGAGGAACATAAATAGACTTACTTATACGTAAAATAACGTCTCCCATCACCTGCATAAATGAATCGAAACGCATAACATTTCCAACTTTCATCTTAAACTCAAACAAAGACTTTTACGAGGAGCTAATGAACGAAAATATCAAAGGAGGCGAGAAAGAATTTCATTACCAAAGGTATTTCCATAAGAACGCGGTAAACACAGAGTCATTAACAAAAAAGATGTGGCGGGACGAGTAGAAAGAGAATTGGTTGAAATCGCTCGTGTTGCGTGAATATGCGCATGAGTTGACGCGCACGTGTTGATTCCTAAAATAACGATCATTTGTAACAACAGCGGCTGTCGGGAACGGCATCAATCTTCGATGACTAATTAGGCGATTTTGTTCTCACCAAGAGTTCAGTTTTTTTATGTTTATTGTATGCGAATTAGGCATATAAAGGAATTTGACGTTATTTTTGTTCCTCGTTACAATAAGCGTATTTAGACTGCATTTGGAGTGAGATGTATTTCGACATAGAGTCCTGTATTTGTCTCAATAATAGTAGTTAACTAGCTTGTTGAGGAATGAGGTGTAATATGTAGTAACTCAACCAACAGACGTCTTCCTGATCTAAGATCTTTACATATTATTCTTTAGGAGCTCCTTTCCTCACCTTTGGTTTACGATTTTCAGCAGGTATCTAAATGTAGCGGCGAGGCCCCCAAACTGCACATCGGCGCGACTATCCCTCCACCCTCTGGTCTACCGTAAGCTAATCCACTGGGAGAAGCTGACTTCCTTACCATCTTTCCAGGCCGAAAGCCGCTGCAACCAATGCTTGGTGAGCGTCTGCACGTCGTGCAGCGAGGCACACGGCCGGCAGAAGGCGACGGCCAGACATTCCTTGCACCCACTGGACCCACTGCCGCCCAAGTACTGCAGCCAGCATCCAAGAGCTGAGCTCACGGTGTACTGCGCCACTTGTCAGCAGGTAAACAGTAGTATTTAGGTATCCAATCCCAACTAATATTATAAATGCGAAAGTAACTCTGTCTGTCTGTCTGTCTGTTACGCTTTCCCGCTTAAACCTCGCAACCGATTTAGATGAAATTTGGCATAGAGATAGTTTGAGTCCCGGGAAAGAACATAGGATAGTTTTTATCCCGGTTTTTGAAACAGGGACGCGCGCGATAAAGTTTTTCTGTGACAGACAAAATTCCACGCGGGCGGAAAGCTAGTTTATACATATGAGGGATTTGGTTGAGGTCCCTTGTGTTGCTGCCAAAATGGAACAACTGAGTTTGACAGACCACAGCAGCAAAGTACGAGAAGAACAGAATGAAATTCGCTACTGGAATATTCCAAAGAATCAACTGACTGAACTAGCATCAAGTGATGCTTTGGATTCACTAGCTGTACTCTAGTTAGAGGCAAGATCTAGCTAGATTAGATGACATACCTATCTACACAAAGTTGCTGGCAGTGGTAGAAAATCCATTATTTTGACTGAGCTGTGAGAATGACGTGGTCTAATATAAAAAGATTTATCACAATCAACCAGTGAAGACATCAATGTAACTTGACGTTGTTAAGTCTACTACCCTTCTCTTACCTTCCCAGGTAGTCTGCCGCGACTGCTGCCTCGTGTCCCACTCAGGGCACGCATTAGCGAATGCTGCACGGGCGGCGGCGGAACGCGCTCGTCTACTCAGAGACGCGTGCGAGAGGGCCAAGCATGTTCCCGAGAATGTTGAGAGGGCCGTGAGGATACTCAGCTCGACTGCTTTTGAAGCTGATGTAAGTGGCAAATAAACAAGATGATATCATACTTCATGCATGAATAATACTATGAACTATCATCTTCGAATCGGTTAGCCCAACATCCTGTAGGCCTAGGATGCGCGCCGCGATAAGCGGTTATTACGCCATTTTATCGATTTTGCCCAAACATTTTGACGTCGATAAAGTATATCACGGCGCGCATTCTAGCCCGGCTGGAGTGGGCACCAGACCATCCCGTGACATAGCCTTCGTGGACGACTATAATATTCTGTCCGATGTGTGAGCAATAAAACGTTTTTCATAGATTCGTCCAGTGGTGTTCTCATGAAGGACTGACAATCAATCTTCTCTTTTCTTATTATATTTTACGGTCGAATCTGAAGTTCGTTGTTTTATTGAGTTTACAAAAAAATGGGATTAAATATAGAAAAATAGATCACTTATTTCACTTTCAGTCCCAAGCAGCCCGTGTAGAAAGCGAAGTCCAAGCGTGGGCAGATCAGTACCGGCGGGCAGTAGAGGCCCACGGTCGGGCGGTGTGCATGGCCGCAGCCAGAGCCCGCGACCGCTACCGGCAGAGGGTAGACGAGAAGACACGGGAGCTGCATGATAGGGCGCAGCACGCGGTTGACGCTGTGAAGTTTGCTGAGGAGGTAATTAATAATCTTGACTTGAGCCATTTGCCAGTACCCAACAAAAATATCGGTGATGTATGAGACGACGCGAGAGCTGCCCGATAGCAGGAGGATGATGTTTTGAATTTGCTGAGGATGTAAGAACAGCAGTATAGGCGGGCAGTGGAGGCCACGGTCGGGCGGTGTGTATGGGCGCAGCCAGAGCCCGCGACCGCTACCGGCAGAGGGTAGACGAGAAGACACGGGAGCTGCATGATAGGGCGCAGCACGCGGTTGACGCTGTGAAGTTTGCTGAGGAGGTAAGTCTTGACTTGAGCCATTTTCCAGTACATACCTAACAAAAATATCGGCGGTGGATGAGACGACGCGAGAGCTGCCCGATAGCAGGAGGTTGATGTTTTGAATTTTGCTGAGGATGTAAGAACAGCAGTATAGGCGGGCAGTGGAGGCCCACGGTCGGGCGGTGTGCATGGCCGCAGCCAGAGCCCGCGACCGCTACCGGCAGAGGGTTGNACAGTTTGTTTCGGGGAACAAAGCCGCAATGGCCGTTACTTGTAGAAGTTTGAAATAAAACTTTTAACATTGAACATGCCACGATTATTCTGGTAAACAAATTTCCGGGAATAACGATTCAATATCCATAGTGCTTTTGGTAAATCAGCCAGTTTCAAAGATTAAATTCTGAAAAAAAATCACAAGGTGTATAGGGACCCCCAGATTACAAAAATCGCTTAATCGGAAAACTGCTGCTATGGCTATTGCGGCTTTATTCCAGGCACCCATCGACTTTATCTAATAGGCTGGTTTTAGTGTCACGCGGACTGTCAGTGCGGATCGCTCCGCACAACCGATTTGTATGAACTGCTAAGGAGCGGAGCGGTTCCTCCGGACCGCATTACTCTAAAACGCTCCCTAGAAGTTCATACAGATTGGCCGTGCGGAGCGGGTCCGCACCGGACGGTCCACTAAAACCAGCCTTAAACTTTCAGCTTTTCAGAGTTACTTTAGTTGAAAACTGCTTACCCTGAATCACAGCACAAACACAAGAAATATGATCCCATGTCCCCGCAAACGGAAAGAAAATTCATGCTCCCTTAAACTGTATGCAAAAGTTATTCTCCAGAAAGTCAGTCAAAGCCTTTTACAAAGTGTAACCACAGAGGCATTGGACCAATCAATTTTTTTTCAATTTCAAAATATCTTTATTTCGTAAAATAATATTACATTAAAACAGTTCTAGTGTACATTTTTAATCCTAGGCTGTTATAAAAAGTAACATTTAACTGTTTTTAAGCTAATTCGCTTGTTAAAAACTTATGAAATTATACATTTTATCTATATTTACGAATCGTAAACTGTATTAAGAATTTATTTATAACAATAAATATTTGCCTATGTAAGCTTTAGTTAAGCATTACATTTGTTAGCATGTTTTTAATTATTGTAATACAATGGAATAAAACCAACAGATAAACAGGCATTGGACCGCCTCATCCCGGATTTGAGCTTCCTGGTTTAACGGAACTTGTGTGGATAGAAAGATTTAATTGAAATATGTTGCTTTATACATGAGCTGAGCATGAATGGAAAATACGTGGAATGGAGGCCGCGTACCGGAAAACGCAGCGTGGGACGTCCACCTACAAGGTGGACCGACGACATCGTGAAGGTAGCAGGGAGGCGCTGGACGTAGGCTGCTACCAATCGATCAACGTGGAAAGCATTGGGGGAGGCCTATGTTCAGCAGTGGATGTCCTATGGCTGAAATGATGATGATGATGATGACGTGAGCATGCGTGCTATGATGATGGAGTCTTTTCTGTAGTAGTCGTTTTGTATGGCTCAATCGGACCGACTTAACGTCGCTCCTTCACCTTAATTTAGTCAGCACCGTGTAGTAACTATGCTCACGTGACAGTGGCAAACTTGGAAACTGTACGGCTAGCACGATAAACTTTCGAGTTCAAATCGTTTGCGTACTCGAATCGCCATCAAAAGATTTAGCAAGAAAACTACAACATCGCCCTTGTGAACGTGTCGTAAAGTGAACTTAGTATGAAATGTGAAACTTATTTTGAGAATCAAAATTTGTCACGTTATCGTTTAATTCGAAAATTGAGTGGTATCGAATTTTATCGAATACGCAAACGATTCGAAGACGAAAGTTGTTCATGCTAGAGGTACAGGGGGCCTAGTGTGAGTTTACATCAAACGTATTCGATATTGAGTGCTTCAAAAAATGTCATTAAATGTATGACGGATTAAACAGCGTCCCTAGCGGTTACTTTCAAGAACTAAAATCTTCATAGATTTTTGACGCACGTTAATACGTTTGATATAAACTCACACTAGGCCCCCAATCACTATAATGCCGGTTGCAGACCAAGATTATTAAGTTAAAAGCTTAGCTCGCATAGCTGACGAAGATTTTCATTGTGTTTGTAATTTGCAGTTTGCACACAAACATAGCAACCGGGCAGCATGGAAAACATTGGGGGAGGCCTATGCTCAGCAGTGGACGTCCTATGGCTGAGATGATGATGATGACACAACTATAGAAAGCTACGGCAGCTAGGCGAGCTAAACTAAAGTAACATAGTAGCTCTCGATCTCGTTTAAGAATGAAGCTTGAAGAATTTGAAGATGAAGAATAAAGGGTCTCCAAAGTGGACAATGAGGTTGATTCAATTCAGCAGTCCCAAATAAACTGGGAACGGTTTCACAAACAGATTCTTATATCTATGTGTCCCATCTGAGGATTGAGTCCATAGTCTGCGGTGATATAGGAAAATAATCAAGGTTGCTTTAAAGTAAAGCAAATACGAAAAAATATTACGAAACACAAAAATATAGTGTGAACAATAGTGTGAACATAAAGCTCCAAAAAATAGGTCTTATACCATGACGAATGATTTTAATTGACGTGCTATTATTTGCCTATTTAACAATGACAAACACTGCCAGGGAAGTTTAACTAAAATATAATCTTGGCAATTTTTTCTGTCTAGCTTTTTATTATATGTTACATAATTTCCAATTACATAACATAATGTCAATCAATCTCGTATATGATACAATCAACAAAAAAGGAAAACTGGGTCATGTCCTTGCCCACTTTCGATTAAAACAAAATCTACCAATTCGAAACTCTGATCCACCAATTAAAATGTAAACGTTTTTCTTAAACTAATAAACGTCACAATGTATCTGGTTAAAACACGGCCTCGTAATCATATTGGACGGATTCCAAGTCTTGGCGAGTTACGGGTAAACTGGGGTTAGGGTTGCCAGGTCGAAACCCAAAAGCCGGACTCGGTGCTTAATTTGTCCGGACATTTTACACTAAAAGCCGGACAATTTTCGGAAAATAATCTATACTAATATTATAAATGCGAAAGTAACTCTGTCTGTCTGTTTGTCAGTCTGTCTGTTAGTCTGTCTTTTTGTCTTGCTTTCACGCATAAACCACTGAACCGATTTTGATGAAATTTGGCAGGGAGATAGTTTGAGTCTCGGGAAAGAACATAGATAGATTTTTATCCCGGTTTTTGAAACAGGGACGCGCGCGATAAAGTTTTTCTGTGACAGATAAAATTCCACGCGGGCGAAGCCGTGGGCGGAAAGCTAGTGTTTAATATATTAGCTTTCCGCCCGCGGCTTCGCCCGCGTGGAATTTTGTCTGTCACAGAAAAACTTTATCGCGCGCGTCCCTGTTTCAAAAACCGGGATAAAAATCTATCTATGTTCTTTCCCGAGACTCAAACTATCTCCCTGCCAAATTTCATCAAAATCGGTTCAGTGGTTTATGCGTGAAAGCAAGACAAAAAGACAGACTAACAGACAGACTGACAAACAGACAGACAGAGTTACTTTCGCATTTATAATATTAGACTCCCGTTCCCGTGGGAATTTTGCAATATCCCGTTGTAACTAAGCTTTAAGTTTACTAAGGTAAGGCTATCTTACGCGGTTTAGATTTTTTCATATAAATGTTTTTTCCCACTAACTCCCGTTTCCGTGGGAATTTTCCAATATCCTGTTGTAACTAACCTTAAAGTTTACTAAGGTACCACCATGCCAAATTTCAAGCGTCTAGCTTAAGCGGTTTAGATTTTTCATACAAAAGGATTTTCCCGCTAATTCCCGTTCCCATGGGAATTCCTAAGTATCCTATAACCTGCCCAGGAGTATGAAGAATAATTGTACCAAGTTTCGTTAAAATCCGTCGAGTAGTTTTTGTTTCTATAAGGAACATACAGACAGACAGACAGACAGACAGACAGACAGACAGACAGACAGACAGACAAAAATTTTACTGATTGCATTTTTGGCATCAGTATCGATCACTAATCACCCTCTGATAGTTATTTTGAAAATATATTTCATGTACAGAATTGACCTCTCTACAGATTTATTATAAGTATATAGATTAGAACCTGCAATTGCATAAAGAGCCTAACAAAAGCCGGACAGGGCCGGACGAGAGAATATTGGCCGGACACGTCCTTAAAAATCCAAAGTGTCCGGCTGAACCGGACACCTGGCAACCCTAACCGGGGTCGAATTAACATAACTGGCTTGGGCCGCCCTGGCCTGCAATAAGATGAGTCGTTAAGCCGCGTCAGGAACAGGACCTATGGAGGTAATAACGGTAATTAGATGTTATTAGATTTGGTGGCCGTTTGGATACGGTATTAAAGCGTTCGGAACTTAGCGCATCGAGCGTCCGGGTGGCAAAAATCAAAATGTTAGTGTCACCTTTTTTAATGATACTGAGAATAAGCTGAGACAACAAAGATTTTGTCGGAATAAGTTTTGATAGAAAGATGAGAAAAATAGTGTTAATAAAAATTGGCATTTTATAAATACATACTAGCAAAATAGTATCATGAATGACGTTATTCCTTACCGTTAAGTTATGAATAGATAAATGTTATGGTTGGAAAATTGACTCCCTGTTTATTAAAAACAGTGCAGTTCCAAATTATTCTGGCTGTTTAAAAACGAATGCGAGTAGAATTCTATACTTCATAGGGTAGGTAAGCTGTCGTTCCGATTGAACTTAGTCAATTATCTAGACAACTCATGAACTGACTGTATCCATCTGTCCATCGAGCATTTATACATCTGTAATTAATCCACGCATATCAACCGCAGCAAACAACCCAACTTAACCAATACAGGTAAAAGCAAAAAACAAGCGAGCATCAAATTAAATATCTCGTATCACCTCATATGCGATTTTTCCGGGAAATAACCGTCGAGAGATGGCAACGTATTTCTATTTGGTGCGTATTTACTGAGAGCATGGATTAGGGATGTTATGGATATGTATCGGTTGTGGAGACGGTTAAGGATATAGGAATAATATTATACCGGTTTCAGTTACGGTTACGGATATTTTTTTATTTCGGATATCAGAAAGTTTCGGTTACGGTTACGGATATCTGTGCTTTAAAATGCAATTTGCAATAGTCGTCCAACACGGTTCATTCATGGCCGCACACTTTACATCGAATAAAAAGTAATAAAAAAATAAAAATTGATACTTGATGGCATTATAAAATGTAAATCAGGCTGTTCTGCCTTTACATAATATAATGCAATACAAAAAACAAATTAAACTGCCTACATCCGAAACTATCCGTAACTTTTGAATCGGTTACGGTTTCGGATATTTTTTTATTTCGGATATCCGAAAGTTTCGATTACGGTTACGGATATCCTAACATCCCTAATGGATATAATGGAATGAGCGGTTCGTTAGCCTGAGTCCCTGGGGATAGAGTTCAATGTGAGTAGCAAAAATATTACGTTTAGGGTCTCTGTCCGTTTGCATTCGGATGGGCGAATGGGTTTTTGATCAATTTCAATTAAGCGAAGAATGTGGTCTGAAACGATTACTAATAACACTATTTTTGGAGACAGACTCTTGTTTTGTCTATTTCTATTAAATACGTTTGGTTTTGTGTTACATTTTGAAGACAAAATAATCTATTTCAATTTTCATCAATGATCCCCAATTCCAAGCCTCATCATCATCATCATAATTTCAGCCATAGGACGTCCACTGCTGAACATAGGCCTCCCCTAATGCTTTCCACGTTGTTCGATTGGTAGCGGCCTGCATCCAGCGCTTCCCTGCTACCTTTACGATGTCGTCGGTCCACCTTGTAGGTGGACGTCCCACGCTGCGTTTTCCAGTACGCGGCCTCCATTCCAGAACCTTGCTGCCCCATCGGCCGTCAGTTCTGCGTACAATATGCCCTGCCCATTGCCAATTCCAAGCCTAGTAGATTAATATTATCGAGAAAGATACGAGTTACACAATTTGGTAATCTAAAAATACCCATGCTTCCAAGTGCACTCGTATGTTTGTAAATATTAACATTACAAAAGCAAGTCACAGAAACAGTAAACGATTTGTAACTTAACAGAAAATGTGTGTTGACTCCATTTGGTAAAAAAATGTTATATCTTGTAAACATAAGCCTTGATCTCTGTAATTTT
Source organism: Ostrinia furnacalis (assembly GCF_004193835.3). Taxonomy (NCBI): domain Eukaryota; kingdom Metazoa; phylum Arthropoda; class Insecta; order Lepidoptera; family Crambidae; genus Ostrinia; species Ostrinia furnacalis. The sequence continues at coordinate 91,025 of NW_021136462.1, forward strand.
CATACGACAACCACTTCCCTTATTTCTAGGTAACAATTCTATAGTAAGTACAAATATTGTCTTTATCATTATGATACTACGAGTTCACTGCAACTGTAGCAAATTGAGGCCCTGTAGTACTCGTAGTCGTAGACGTGTTTGTCTACGCCGTAATCGACTACGACGCGTGCTACAAGCTACGAAATTGTTCATATTACGCAGTTGCTGTCCTGGAAATGCTAGTGCTCGTTTTCACCATCAACAGGAATTTTGTTTTCATAGTAAAAATTAGGGATTGATGATGAAATCAGGTATAGGTATAATAAAGTCAAAATTATGCACGTAATTTAATTCTGAAGGAATGTTATTGTGACTTGCTACGGAGAAGATTTTGTCAGAACTATAAGTCTTATGTTTTACCATTAGATGCTAAAAAATATGCTATGAACTAATATAATACTTATTTCAAAAAGTGTTTTACTTAATAAAATGACACACCTACCTACCATTAACCTATTTTTGATTTTCATAACTCAGTCAATTATCCTTATTCCCAGAAAACCATCAAAACAGCATAATTAGCTCGAACTAACAAACTTCATCAAACTTTCGCGTCTAGACCGACATTACCATTTTCTTATTACCCCTCCGATTAAAAATAAAGTAGGTCAGATCCGAACATTATAGCTGACTCAACTAACACTATGTCTACAGTGGGTTATTCCAGAGTAAATACAAATGAGTAGGTCATCTTCATAGAAACGCACCCACTGACAAAATTCGGCGCAACCACGACTGGCTCCCCGCTAATCCCCGCTAAATTTTGCCAGTGTGTGCGTGCGCGCCGCATACGTGTTGGCGCGCTCACATACAAACCGCGCTCGGGCGTTTCTATGAAGATGACCTACTCATTTGTATTTACTCTGGTTATTCTCAGACGCAAGAAAGAAGCGAATTGATTGAGTTACGAAGGCTAATCGAGTAAGTTCTAATTGGCCAGGCCGATAGTGTCTGTAATACATCACTATCTACAACATTGCCTTTGTGTTGGTTCGATTTCCTATTATTATGGCAGAAGCAGTATTTGCTCATTTACAGAAATGAAAAATAAAAACTTTTATTTTTGGAAAAATTGTAATAAAGGCACTAAAAAGATTCTCATGCTTTTTTGAAGTCTGTTAAAAGATACACCCAACAACAGCAAAATTATTCTAAAACTTGAATTTCAATGCATGTTTAGGTACTCAAAGTATACTAAAAATTTAAGTATGTAAATCGTTTAAAATAAAATTAATATCAAAACATAATATCCAATTAACGGTTACTAATTAACAAAAACGTACCCAAATGAAAGTTAAAAGATCAAAGAGTAGAAATTTGGAATAGACAACGAGAAGACACAAGCCACAGAATAACAGCCACACCAATGTGTACAAAACTCAGATTGTAGGTACTAATTATTTTTTTAAACCCATTTTAAGGTATGCACACTATTTCAATAATTTAACAAAATAAAGGAAATTTGCAGTTGCAGAGTTGCAATCCCAAATGGCCAGTAGTATTCCACATTTTTTATACAGAATAAGGCAGGTATTTGACCGCAATCGCACCTAATGTTAAGTAAGATAATTTCGTTGTTTTGATACGATACAGAATCAAAACAACGCAAATTTTAATATGCAGAACTCAGATCCTAAATAAATTTTTTTTAGTTATTATCCCTAAAACATTTCAAACTTTCCGACGATTGTGAAAAATCCGGTTTTTTTTGAAGCCGTGTCTATTTTACTCACTTAAAGGACACCTTGTGCTTGCTGTTATATTTTTACTGCATGAAGGGTATATCTTCGGGCTATGTAATTACTCGTGATTTATTTAATCACCCAGCGCTTTAATTCGAGCTGAAAGGGAATGAGATTAGAAGCCGGCATTTAAAGGATAGCTGGGCCAGGATAAACCCTTCTTGGTCGCACTCTGGTCGTAAAAATAATGCCTTTTGACTATTGTCCGGTTTATTAAACTGGGAAAATTATGATTAGAATGAAAGTTTATATTTTTAGCTGCCCCTGGACCACACACATCGCTATAACATTTTTTTATGCAGTTAAAGACAGGTCAATCGCGCCTGGTGTTAAGTGAGATGCATCATCATCATGCCCTGTAAGTGCCTATTCACTCTCGCCTTGAAAAGGCAGGATTATAGTGTTCAGGAAAGACAGCAGCAGGCAGCGAAATACACTGGCTTTTGGACGACAGCGGAACGAAGTCTTGCGACTATGCAAAAAAACACCGAAGTTTAGCGAATACTGGACTATACATATTGCGATAGCACAAAGGGTTATTAGGGTCTGGCCTAGGGACCACTGAAATTCGTTTGACATAAAACTTCAATTTTGTTTGTAGTAACCACTATTAACTAAGTAAGTACTACCTTTGAACAATTCAGGTTCATAATTACCGTTCCTGTGTATTGTTATCATACATAACAAGAAAGTAAAAATAACCTTTCTTATTCGAATTCTAGATCAAAATAGATTTTGTGCTATAACCGAAATCGTTTTACAAAAGAAAATCGAAAACACCGCCAACGATAAGGCAATCATTCAAATTGTCCAAGACTGTAATATTGAATATTCTTTCGGTAATTATTACAAAAGAGTATGACATGGTAGGGCTACTCTAAGGTTTTCGATTTTTCGATTCAATTTCAAGCATCGTTCGTTCGTTTCAGTCAAATGACGTCCACTCCTAGACAAATGCCTCCCCCAAGGTTTTCCACAATGAACGCTCTTGCGCTGCCCGCATCCAGGCTCCTCCCGCGACCATTACCAGATTGTCGGTCCACCTAGTAGGACGCCTGCCCACGCAACGTCTTCCAGCCCAATTTCAAGCACAGATTGACTAATAAGAACAGAGCAAAATCTATGATCAATGGTTTCAAGTGACAACTTTTCGTTTTTTAATACGCACTATAATGTTAGTAGGCAACCTGGTTGCTGCAAAAGAAATCTTACAATAATATTAATAAAGGTACCAAGTTCAAAATCTGTTTCATCCCAAGATAGCCGGATCGCCAATCTTCAGTCTCTGTCTTTTTGATGAAGTAATTTAAGCCCACCATGTCCGTTTATGTTATGTAATTGCCGACCTTTGACAAATTAGAAAGCATTGAAATGTAAATATATTTCTAAATCGCTTTATTTCCGTGAAACCTTACACAAATTTGTAATTTTCATAACATTAATGACGTATATTTTAAAGATAATTAATGATAATTTTAATAAACTTGCATGAGTGTTTCTGTAGAATTTGTGTTATGAAAAATTACATGTAAACATATAAAAGGTTAGAAAGTAAATAAAGATGGCATACATACACATAAAATAGATATAACATAAAGCAAATTAAGATCCCTAGTCTTTCTGGTTGTCTGATAGTTTTAACAAGTGATGTTACAGTACAATGTGTAGAAACTTACAATATGGAATCAGATTTGGACTCTATTTTAAATGACCTAATCTTAATACCTACTTGGCTTTACTTTTTAACATAAGAGTATGGAAATGTGCCGTCTCTTTTCTATATTTCTTTCTTTTATTGTCTTGTGTGGTGTAGCATAAATAATGTTCTATCTATAGATAGATATAGAATAGAATAAGACATTGATTGAGATACTAGATAAAAATATCTGTCTGCAGCCGTCACCGGATGCTTCGGTCGCATAAAATCTGTAAGCCATTACTTTATCAATTATTATTATTGAGTTTTTTAGATGACACATAAAACGCAGGTGCTTTTTGATGGACAAACTCTGATGAACTATAATAAAACATGGCCGCTGCTGCGACCCTAAGGAAACAATGGCATACGATTTGAGTTAAAAGATTTTCGCGAACTTATGGCTTTTATGTATTTTCTAGATGACAACTTCCACGTGATTGCAAAACTTACATGAATGTGTTGCTGATATTTTGACTCTACTTACTACTTTCTTGTCGATGTCTTTTTGACAAAAAAGTGGCTTTCGGTTTATCAGGATGCGTTAGAATCTTAACCTTGAATCTTATCATATCTTTTCAGGAAATATTTCTGTCTCTTTCTCACTATACTCTTTTATAAAACACCAAAGAACAAATAATAACTATTACAGTTCAGTTTTCTTCCAGTTAACATCCCCCTGTAGGTTCTTTCTCCAACGGAAACAATTCTCGAATTCGCTCTCGATTTTCACTTCGGCCACTTATATTTCTTTGCTCCAGGTGAAATTTCACTAATAAACTTCAGGAGTCAATAAAAGAAACGCGACAGACGAGAGGAATTTGAGCTCTCTGTTTTAACGTTCCCGTTGATCGACATGGCATGTAAGATCGACGAGCAATTGAATTAAAAGTTACAGAACAATTGAGGGCATTTTATTGTTGTCAAACGTCGTGTAGTTTCAATTCAAGTTGTAGGTCCAATTTTCTGCGTGGAAAATATTCAGGAAATCTATAAGATTTTAAACTTTCGCGTTCCACTAAAATAGTGACCACGGCTGCAGCATAGCAGCCAAAACGTCAAGCCGTGAGTAAGTACATAATGTAACTCATTAATAAACGTCACGTTAAGACCCGTGTCTTACTATTTCAGGAAATCGAATGATGAATAAATACAACGGTGTTGCATTATTTTAAAGTAAGTGCAAATAATAAAAGCCATTTGATGACCGTCTCTTAAAAAGTTTTATTTGTATTGCCAAACCACTCTACATTACTATTAAAATAATGCAGCCTTTTTCACAAACATAAAGGTCAACCACTAAGTTGCTTAAACAACGCCATAAGCAAACCCGCCAGACAGAAAATCCATTTTAAATTGTTCGCAAAATGCGAGTGTGAGAATGTTAAGCCATTATTTAACACGTTCGCCAACCGCAAGAGCAATGTGTCCGATCTGTTATAGGTATTGCTTAACTTTGCCAATAAAATCGAAGCCAAATGAAAATTGGAATTTAGGACTCGGGTGGAGAGCGAAAGTAATCGCGGAGAAACGATATGCCACCTCGACGATGTTAATTTTGAAGATTTTCCCCGAAACTGGGGAAAATTTAATTTGCAACGGCAACATTTAGAAAGTTACTCGAGACGAGAGTCGCTTTTCTTAGAAATATAATGGACGCAAAAAAGAATAATGAAATAACGTTTTTACGAAGTTATTTAGCCAAAGGTTAAGTTAAAAATCAATAATTCAATACAGTCATAGTATTTGATTTCCCTTGAATTCACAAGGAAAATTAATTTTGTACAAAATAATATTACTTTATCATGAATTTTTGAGATAAATCTTTGGATCCCTTTATATTTTTCTTGGAAAAATTGTGCCTGTTCTTCGAGTTCATACCGTCATTTTATATTATAAATAGTTCTTTTACAAATGTTTTACCATTTTTGAAATTTTACTTCAATACAATGCTGTAATTCAGTTGCAATAACGTTTGCTATGCTGAACACTTAACTCTATAATAATTCATACCACGATACACATTTTATTAAGGTATGTACACTATTCTCACACCACTCTACATTCTACATGTCGATTAGCCCTGCCACCTCCGAGTATGTAAGCGCTCGACATGATCCGCAAACCTATAGGCTCTGCAAGTTTCAGATCGGCAAACTTATTCGTATGCGAAAACACGCGGCTGGCGCAGTAGTGACACAGAATACATACATACAGAAAGTCTGTTTAATCGACCTAATTATTAAATTGAACTTTAAAATGTTTACCTTTGTATGCTCTCACATACTGGTACGTACCTACCTCCACTTTTAATTGTTAAGAGAATTACCTACATTTTTTTTATTATCATCAAAATAATTTCATGATGTCCATTCAAATTGAAAACATTATTTTCCAAAGAAACAGTCAGAAATATTTAAAAAAAATACAGTATAGTTTCGTTTTACCCAAATGACGTAAAAATGTCTATGACGTGTCTCTATAAGCCTATGCGCAGACCATCGATTTTTCGTCGGCCGATAGTTTAGTCGGGCAGTTGATCAGTATGGGCATGTATGGAAGTTGCACACATTACACCGATTTGATTTGGCCGATTCTTCATACAAATTAAAATCGGGCCCAACTATCGCTTAAAAACGCTTCTTAAAATGAATGTATGATGCATAGAACGGTTGTAGAGAAACTAGGCTCTTTATTTTTTTAAAGGTAAAATTAATGGAAGGGAGCTTTATTTAACCCTTCTGTAACTCTTTATTCAATGACAGCAGCGCGTGCCGGCTCTTAGATGACGATATCATAAGCTTCCAAAGTTTGCTTTACCTTGCACTTTAACTCGCTACACTTTAGGAGTATTTTACGTTGACAGAATGATATTACGTTTGTCGAGTGCACCATCATTGGTATAGATAGTTCAAGCGGTAATTTTAAGCTGCTAGTAAACATTTGAGGTTATGTGTTCAGATGGAAGGAGATACGTGCTTTCTAGCACCGCAGTATCAAAAATAATATCTAGCTTGCTTTTTCATTGACCATTAACGTCATTTAGGTGTGCAAACTTTAATATCAGCCACGATATCCGAACGGTGAAGCTGTCGGACTGACTGTTATCCGAGGAACGCGGGTACGAAACGTCTATTGTGGTGAGCCCTCTCGTCACACAAGCATTTAGCTTAGTAGGTACGAGGGGCTAACGGTACCATTAGTACTTAATTTATGCAAAAATAATTCACTTACTAATATTCTTTAAAAAAATCCCATTAGACACACTACACGCTTTTTAACTTGTCTTACTAGTTATACGTTTTCGTAGAATCTATATTATAGTGACTTTTTGTCTTTGAGTTTTTTTAACAACAGTTTTGTGTTTTCAAACATCATTTCTCACCATTCCAGTAAGTTTCTCATATCATTTCCAGAAAACACTTTCTGAAAAGGCAACTGCATTTTATTACTTGTATTTTAATCAAGTTTTTTGCCCAGCCATTCGTTCCGTTTCTATCCGCAACATATCAGAAGTTGTCGGGGTCAAGTCAAACATTAGAACAACTAAAAAGTTGCCGCAACTCGGCCCTCCCGAATGATTCCCCTCGGATATTGTGTACAGAGGACTTTTTGCATGACAACAGTTCCGATTTTTTCGCTCCAACTTCGCGTTTGGAGTTTTTCCGGTTGTATTGTACAAAGTTTGGCAGGTTATGCACGAGGGTTAGATAAACGCCGCGTTTATTTTAACGCTCGTTATTTAACGTTTTATTACATTGATTTCTTTTACTAAAACCATTGAGCTGTAAATTTGAAAACGAAGAGCAGTCGCCCGGCAAGCGGAAGGTCGTGGGTTCAATTCCCGCCTTAGGCAGTTCGATTTTTTCAAGTTATTTATAATTTTCAAATTAGTTTGAGATGCGACTCTAAACGCTAAAAATTTAATAACTATGAGCTGTAAATTTGTTCACGCGTTATGAGGGATCAAAACTGGCTGCAAGTGGTTCATTCATGTAAAACTTGGCCAAGCCACTATTATTCCGCTAGCTATTTGTTACTAAACTAAATTATTTACTATTAAATTAAGTCTACTATAGAGAGTTTTTCGGGCAAGATACCGAATATCTACCTCAACTTCATATACCTAGCCGTTTATTTTGTGTTCGTCTGGGCTTAAAATAAACACTAACGATCAATGTTGAAGTCTGTAAACAATCTTACAAATATAATTAACAAATTAATTATTAACTGAGACCGTTTTGTGTAAACGTATGCGGTTTGCCAATTTCGCACTGCACTGGAATAGAGCAAAGCTAGTAATTAATTTCAGAAACCAAACCTCTCGAATGTGGTCTTATATTAGCTTGTTCACAAACAGACACCTTTAAGATAACACACCCCCGAGCTATCATCACAGCCCGGCTCTGTTTGCACTGGAGCAGGCATTGAATAAATTATGTGCTGCTACAACTGACATTGATAGACCCCATACATTAACGGTGGAGTGACAAAGGATCTACGATGTACTTTACGAATATCATCAAAGTGTACGTACCTGTCTATTATTTAAATGGCAATGCCAGATTTTGTATAGAAGGTGGCGTCTTTTTTTTCGCGCGGCCATCGACCAAACTTTGTTTTTTGATTACAAAATAGTGTAATAAACCAAACTTACTACGACATGTATACCTCTAAACTCAGTCTGAACTGAGTTACGAGCGTTAGAAGTTTGATGATTTACATACTAAAACTTTGTTGCAATTTCTTACAAAACTTGCGCGCAAAAAGCAAATCTAGTATGTAAATCATCAAACTTCTAACGCTCGTAACTCAGTTCAGACTGAGTTTAGAGGTATACATGTTATAGTAAGTTTGGTTTATTACACTGTTTTGTAATCAAAAAACAAAATTTGGTAGATGGCCGCGCGAAAAAAAAAAGACGCCAATTTCCGGCATTGTCTTTTACCATTAATCAGGAGTCGAGATGTTACGTGATATTAATTAATTTACAACAAAGAAACAAAAAAAATGAAACTTGAGTGAGCTACTCAATTTCTAGTACTAGTACTTTATTCTTTTGTTTTAATGTTTAATAATTACTTTGGGGCTAGCTGGCGTTGTGTGAAGTGTCCAAAGATTAAAAAAAAAATGTGGGGCTGAGAAACCTACTAACCTTCTTGCACAAGTGTATAACGCCCGTATTCACAAACATTACTATGAGGTCTCACAGTGCGCGTGGACGCACAGGGTAACACACGAACCAATCATAAGGCTCTATTCAACGCTGTGCGTTTGATTTACCGCTTCACTTGAGCAAGCAACGTTTAAGAATACGGGTGTAAGTTTACTTGTCCACTCCAGTATGGTTATTTCAATGGCATTCAGGTGCTTTCATTTTTTCTGAGTTCTAATCAAATTACATCAAAGAAGTACAGCGGTATTATGCAGCTCTATTTTTTAAATCGTTATTAAATACTAGCTTTCCGCCCGCGGCTTCGCCCGCGTGGAATTTTGTCTGTCACAGAAAAACTTTATCGCGCGCGTCCCTGTTTCAAAAACCGGGATAAAAACTATCCTATGTTCTTTCCCGGGACTCAAACTATCTCTATGCCAAATTTCATCAAAATCGGTTGCGAGGTTTAAGCGGGAAAGCGTAACAGACAGACAGACAGACAGACAGAGTTACTTTCGCATTTATAATATTATATTAGTTGGGATGGAATAGGCAAAAATTTAATATTCATTATTTAACATTACTGTTTCTTTTTACAAGCTTATATTTTTGGCATTATTAATAGCCTGCAATATGCGTGTATTAAAACTCTTATTAAATGTTATGCTCATTTTCACATTCGTATTGTACTGCATGCGCAATAGAGCTATCGCTATAATAAAACATAGTTCGTCTACGTAAATTTTGCGTTAAAAACATTTGTATTGCAAAAACTAGGTTCAAAAACCACATCTCCAACGCGGCGTGAAAAAGCGCGCGTGCAAAACCTGCCCTCATAATTCACAGAGGCGCCATTCTTCCCAACTTGTGATTGCTTACTCAGCCGCGAATCATATGCCGCTGTAAAACTCGATTGGAACTCAATGGAAACTCGACTTTCCGAGTCCTCGCATGTTTATTTATGAGAATGCTCGCTTACATCCGATCGTTGGTTAGTATTTTTTCGAATCGGCAAGTTTCTTTTAGTTGGTGTTAAGTTTCGTTGGCAGCGGCGGCCCGAGGCAGTGCCAAAGTGATTTCGTATTGACCGTTGATGCAGAATTCGAAGTTTTTTGAGGTTCCGTAAATGTCGACTAAGCTTCTTTATCTAAATACATAGTTTGCAAAGTAAATACACGCTAAAAATACAACGTTGCTAAGATGAACATCATTTTAAATAATCATTTCTCTGGTAACCTCTCAAGATAACCATATTTATGATTGTGTCAAGAGTGAGTTCACCATATTAGTCCAACGGTCGTTAGGGATTAAACTGATGACCCACGAATTTCGTATCGCCAGTTCGATGTCCCACTTTGGACTATTGTCGCCTCGTACCTAAATATTGCAAATCTGTCACTCACAGTTGCGACACAAATTAAAGTGCCTAGAGCCGATAAGGTAGCCGATCGATGTCGTCTATCATCAAGAAATATCCCAAATCATTGTACCACTGAAAAAGGATTAGTTTTCCCAGAATTGAAATGTTTCTTGGAAAACTGCATCTTCATAAGAGTTTTCCTCGGACTAACGAAATAAATGAAGAAAAATGTTTAATAGGTCCAGACATTGTCAAGGTTTGCGTTTAGAAACATATTCAACGGTTAATTTTTTATTTGAACATAACTATTTGAAGGTTCTGCGAATTTAAGAAAGAACAGTGTGAGTGGTAGTTAACATTACATTTATGATGCTGATCCTCTTGAAAGCTTCATTCACATAAGTATTGAAATAGCGAGCCAGAAGATAGAAAGAAAAAATTGTCTTCTGCAATGTTGACGACACACTTTTATACTTGAGATTAATGTATGTGCTACAAATTAGTACAATCAGTAAGCTGTGGTTTTTTTACATGAACGTAAAGCTTTGGTTCGAATGAAAAACTATGGCCATTCCTTGATACCTTGTTCCATAAACAAAATATGTCAGCGAACAAACTTGACGAGACAGCCAAATAAATGTTGGCCCCAAGTTAGTTCAGCAACAAATAAACAAAAACACATAAAAACCATCGAGCGTGAACCAATAAATACCCACATAGGGATAATGGACGAACGCAGAACATAGCCGGGGCCAAATGAGAAATGACTAAACAATAGTGCCGTATAAAAATAAATGACTCCCTACTTCCTCGAATAAGTTTTTGTGTGAGTTCATCGGAAGATCTTTAGAATGAGTTTTCTACTGGTACCGTCGGAAAATAAGATTAATTAGGGACAGCAAAAGAAATAGCAGACAACGAACCATCACCGCGTCAGATACAATTTGATTCGTTTTGTTATAAAGGATCAAGTGTACAAAAAAAATACTTAACTATCTATTTATTGCAAAAAACAAATAAATTACAGCAGTCACCTAGTCTGCTGTCTTTTTTGTAATAACTTACACAGAAAATTTCACGTCACATTGGCGAAGTTGTGGTTCTAAACCAAGTCATTGCCAAAATTGAAGAAGAATAATTTTTAATCCCAACTAATATTATAAATGCGAAAGTAACTCTGTCTGTCTGTCTGTCTGTCTGTTACGCTTTCCCGCTTAAACCTCGCAACCGATTTTGATGAAATTTGGCATAGAGATAGTTTGAGTCCCGGGAAAGAACATAGGATAGTTTTTATTCCGGTTTTTGAAACAGGGACGCGCGCGATAAAGTTTTTCTGTGACAGACAAAATTCCACGCGGGCGAAGCCGCGGGCGGAAAGCTAGTGAACAATAAATTACTTAACATTACGATTGTACCATAATGTTTCTTTACCATGTAAATCTTGGAAGTGTGTTCTATTTGCATTAAAATCATTAAAATATTATGCTTTAAATAAAATAACAAAGTAATAAAACTGTAAAGACAAAAAAAGCTTAATATTTTAATACAGACACCCAGTAAAAATGTTTCCCAATAAAACTTGTTCCGCCCAAAATAAATAAAAGGCAAACGTCCCAAAAAACACGACACTAAACAGTCCGGATTATTCTGCTATCCGTACGCCCGTATCCGGCAAGTTAGGGGGGTTAAAGAAAAGTGGTGGGGAGGCTCTGATATCCGGCGAGGCGCCGCCACGACGCCGCTCTCTTCATAACTTTTACTGTCAACTCAATTACTGTATAACACGCGCGACGCCGCCCGACACGAAAAAATGTTGCCGGCAACGTTGCAGGAGATTGGGCAGCAATTTGAGATTCAATTTTCTAGACGCGGGTTAAGTAAAAGTGGGGACAAAGCTGCAAACAAATTGTTTACATGACACAACTGATTGGGTTAGCAGAAATACATGTTTCTTCACTCTCAGGTTTCTTACCAGCTAGCTAATCTACAATATATTGGGGTACTTAACTCATGAAACCCTGTGGGTGCATGAGACCGCGGTAACTATTAACTTCTATAGTGTCTCGATTCACTGAACCTACTTGAAGGGATAATTTTCAAATTCCATGAGAGAAGGACATTTTGTTAATTTTGTTGTTGATTTATTTTGTCTTCGTCTTCATATTAAAAGTAGCAGCATCTACCCTTTGTTGGTCTCATTACCTCCCTTAAGAAAACTTATGAAAAGTTGAAAGTTTCTTCAGCTAAAGTTCCGAGGTTTTCAAGCCTTGGACTTCTGCTACATCTTGAAATATCTTTGAAAAAAAAAATTTAAATGTGCCACTTAGAATCTTGGTAAACTTATTTACCGAATACGATACATCTTTCATACTATAAATACTACTAAAATATCACAGTAGGAACATCGGAATCTTTAAAAAATCTGTAATACTTTTCTTTAGCTGTGTACCTTGATACTGTAAATTCCTTGTCGATTAAAGAAGTGAAACATAAACTATAACAAAAGGGAGCTTGCTTTCTCTAACATCAAAAAATATTTGGCTGACGTTGAAACGGCAGGGTTTTGTAACTTACAATGATTAATGTATGGGTTTAGGTCCCAGGTCAGAACTGTACCTAAGTGCTTTGACCAACATTTTGCCGAGAATTTTCATTTCAATTCACAGTAAATACTCGCGAATTTCGTTCCCATTTCCCTCCATCATAAATAATCTCTAACAGAGAATAAATACGAGTAGAACTAGCGTATTCACAAAGTAACGTGGCTACTAATGTTTTATTATGTATTTAGTTTCCCGTCGGTAGACAAACGCGCGTAATTTTGTTAGCAGAAATGTTTCTGATGCTTATAAAAGGTATACCTAGGATACTCAAGCGCACTTCGTTTATTTCTGGTCTCTAATGAAATACCATTTATCATTCGGAACGCCAAATAAAAGAGGGAATTAAGAGTTCTGCTTGTTATTGTACGAGGTCATAATGAAGGTAAATGTTGCAGATAAAAAGTCTCTTCTGAATATTTAAAAAAACATTTACTTTGAAGCGTAGGTACCTTTTATAAAAAATACTCACACCGCATTCGTATCTTTAGTGCAAACCGCACAAATCAAAATGTTGAATTTGAAGCCACTTTGCACATGAATATTTATATTTATATGTAGGTATTTAATGAGTAATAAAGTGTTTTTAATTACGGGAGACGCTATAAAGTTTTTCTGTGATACTTTAACGTGAGCGACGCGGTTAAAACATTAGATGAATATATTAGTTCAAAAAGTGAAGAGAGTTAAGTTTTATTGGAGCGTTTCAATGCATATTTATAGAACGAATATTTATAAATACTAATAGTCCTCTAAGCCCCTCGTAGTAAGTTAAATATGCTTGTGTTACGAGTGGGTTCACCACAATAGTACAAACCCGCGTTCGTCGGATCTCGATTCGGCCAGTCGGACGTCGACACCATTGGGCTTTTGTCACTTAGGCCCAGTTTTTTTATTCTTAGTTAAAATAACTAATTGTTAAATTTTGCTACTAATGGTTAAATATTAACAAAATGTAAAAAAAAACAGTTTAAAAAATGTACCTACTAAAAGTCAAGCTAACCATTGTTCAAAAAACATTTTTTTCCTTGTCATTTGACATCTGTCAAACTTGACCATTGGTTATTTTAGCTACGAATAAAAAAACCGGGTCTTAGTTATTAGCATTAATATGAATATTCCCCAGTTTCGAATTACCTATGATTTTTACCCTCCCCTTTGCCTTGGGACAGCGCTTAATTCAGAGAGGTCGCTATAACTTTAATTAAAACTAAGAAGAAAACAAACCAAGAGGTGGACTCAGAAAAATAGTTTGCCTTCTTGAAACTTGAAGGCGGAATAATAGCCTTGATTGTTTTGGAAATATTTGATGGAACTCATCGTCGGCAGGTTTACTTTTCAATTGCCAGTTTCTAGCCGTAGGTATTGTACCTACATCTAGATTTTAATTAAAGTTTATGTTAACCCAGAAATGGAATGGATACAAGAGATAATATTGGGAGATATTGAAGTAGTGTTTTCAAATGTAACTACGTGGATAATAGTGGAATATAATGAAAGTCACCTCCTGATAATAAAAAGAAAATTATACCAACTGAATTGAGAAACCCTCCTTTTGTTGAAGTCGGTTAAAAGGTTGGTTAAAATCCAATCATAATAATATTATTAGGTATGTTAAATGTAAAGTTTTGGAGGACAAACATCCATCCATGTTTGTTACTCTTTCACGCAAAAACTATTGAATGGATTTTGATGAAACTTTATTGTTCATACATCAGAATAACACATTATAGGCACAAGATGTAGTCAAGTAACTCGATCTTTCTACACTCGTACGACAAACTAAATGCCACACGGATGAAGCAAATCTAGTTGCTTTATAGATTTGTGCTGATTTACACGTTACCCCAAGAATTCTTTGTTGCCCTTCTCATAAACTCATAAGAAGCCTTCGGCCGCCATAATACCATAGTGTATTAGCGTCTTTATTGGCAGGTCCCAATATGGCGGCGGTCACGTGGGCCGCACGCGGCGCCCTCTCGCGTGTGAAACTTGAACCGAGGTCCGATAGGCAATAAACTGTTTTGTTTTGGTATGTGCTCCTAGTCTATAAATAGCCAATATTCGGATAAAGGTCTCGTACATACCTAGTTACTGTAATACTTATTAACACTTTTCGGGCTATATTCTCAACTTTCTATGGCTTTACCCAAATAGATTTAAAGAACTAACCTGAGAACGCGGGTTTTCACCTGTGTAAAATTTACGAAAGAATGATCGTGGGGATCAACACACAAAAACCATTCTCGTTCGTTTCATCCAAATCTTTGGGGGAGCCCTTTGTCCACTGCTGGACAAAGGCCTCCCCCAAGGATTTCCGTAACGACCGGTCCAGCGCTGTCCGCATCCAGGTATTTCCCGCTACCTTCGCCAGAACGTCGGTCCACCTAGTGGGGGGCCTGCCCACACTACGTCATTACAAAATCAAAAGACAAACATCTATAAAGTCAAAGTCAAAGTCAAAAATTTCTTTATTTGTTTGGACTAATAAATAGTTCTTACAAATCGTCATTTTGCTCTTAAGGAGCCTCTACATGTCTCATAATCTTTTTACCCTACCAGCGCTTCGAGACCAACATTTGGCAAGTGCTGAGAAGAAGCGCCGCAACAAAATCAGTCACCACTGTCTGCCGGTTAATATAAATAAATAGAAATAGTAGTAGTAGGTACATTCGATTCAGGAGCAGTTCACTGAATTTACCATGCATTCTTGTATGGTGTATCTTATAAGAATGGGTATACAAGATTGCGTGGTATATTAAAAAAGGTAGTTACGTGCTAATATCTAGACTTACATATTAAGATACTAGTAGAAATGACTCGCATACATAAATTTGAATAGCTTGGATTGACCAGTCCCCGAAAGCAGCGCCTGTTCACAGACATGACGAGTGAACCAGCCATCGCTTCACTCGACCATATTAGAGGGAATGTAACGTAAAAGAGACGAGTTCTAAATCGAAACTGATCCCATAAACTTTTATTTTTGCGATAAAATATCAATTTAATCTCTCAAAAGGCCAAAAGCGTTTCCATTCAAATATCAAAAACAAACAGAACTGTACCAAACAATCCTGTGTAATTACAGTAATAGAAACGTTTTGTACAACAATTGAAAGCCCACATTAGGGTTGCAACCCCTGCCTCGGGGGATGATTCCGCAAAGTATAAATTTATTTTCCACAGATATGCTTCACCGGTCACCATGAATTTGTGTATACGGCTGGCTGGGGAGCCACAATTATGTTCTGTTTACCTTCTCGTTTTGCATCCCCCGATTTCAGACCACTTGGCAGTTAGATGATATCGTGTTCTCGCATTTTTGGAGGATTGCATCCTTTTCAACAGTTTTTGAGCGAAACTGCACGTTTTTGCCGCTGTTTGTGGCTTCGTTATTTGAAAACAATTGGAGTGTAAATTTTTTGTGCACCAAATTGTGCTTTTGGGAGGTTTCTGCAAAAATTGATTGCGAATTGGTAGTTTGTTGAATACTCGTATTGGAGAATAAAAGTAATAAAAAATTCGTACAATTTTTATGGCATCAGTGTAATTGACCTACCTGTAAAGCAAGGTACATAACAGTACCTACAGGTTTTTTTTAATTCACGCATTATTCCTTTACTACCGTGTCTCGTTAGTAGACATTAAATGGTTCATTTTTTTTTATAATTTATGTGCTACTCTTTCAAGCAGTTAACTATTCTGAACTTCTTTTCGTTCGCTTATCAGTATAGAAATCATGTAATTTTATTCAAACTGCTCTAACAAAACGGCAAAGTCAATACTAAGACTTCCTATTTCATAAAACCATTATCAAAGTAGAACGATATCAATCACGAACGAAATTCCCAACGAAACCTAAATAATTAACGTAGTCCGCAAACTGCGTAACGAAAGTAAAATTTAATTTAATACAAGATATCTTTGCTATGACTTTGGCCCACAAACGGAATGCTCCTTGAATTATTTATTTGCACGAAAAAGTTTTTATTATGCCGTCCCGGTCAGGCGTGGTTCAAGTTGTAGAAAATGACAGGGTAAGTATGATACAAGGAATCTACTCGTATATAAAAGCGAAAGGTCACTAACTCACTCATCACGAAATCTGATTCATTTCGTTGCGGGCCCAATGACAGTTTAACTTTCCCCCGGGACAAACATGACCTTCATTGGTTGGGTTTTTTGGCAGTCAAGCTGTAGATCCTGGCTACACAGGAGCTGTAGTGGTACGAACGTGAGGTGGGAATAGTCTTCTCATGACGAAATCTCAGAAATTACAAGTGCTAGGAGTCTCAAATTTTGAATGGGGCTCTTTTTAGAATGTAAGTGCTCAGACGGGATTTTGCAAAATTAAACGGGGTCCAAGCGTACGAAGTCGCAGGCGGAAGTTAGTTCTTGGATAAATTATTTCAAGTAACGTGTACGTAAATACATAATGAAGGTCGCAGATATCTTCTGGTAGCGGGCAACGCAAGACCGGTCGTTGAGAAATCCTTAGGAGAGGTAATTTGTCCAACAGTGGACACGGGACGTCCTTTCGCGAAATTAAAACAATTTTTCTAGTAATATAAATAGAAGATTTAATGGCATTCCCATTCTTTCCCGTATAAAAACGTCATGATCATCAAAGGATTGCTCCTATGACCTATGACCTATGACTATGTGAGTTTAGATTTAACAACTCCCCGTTTTTTAATTGCAATTTTAGTTAACTCATCTTTATCATCAATATCTACTAACGATTGCCTCTTTTTGGTCATTGTGTGGGTAAATAGGAATCAAGTACTCACGGTTTTTTCTCGAAGCTTCCAGAACGAGCACGGAAATTCTGAGGGTAGATGCACGGTACACTACACTGCACTATCTAGAATAGAATAAAAGCACGAAATTAGCACAATTGAAATAGGATAGGGAGGACGGGAGGGATTGATCGGTCAAACCTCTAGATGCTGGTGATGATGAGCTCATCCGGCTCGAAGGACCAATTTGTTGGTGTATGAGTGTGTGGCCTGACTGATTCTGGTTTCTGCCTCCTGACTTGTGTCCTCTCCAGGGTGTAAGTATACGGGAATCTTCAATGATGTAGATTTATTAAAATATATATACTATAGACTTTAATTACTTTACAGTGCTTTGAATATACAAATTTTAGGTCGTTCGCGTCTGATCGTGAATCGATGGAGTTGCCGAATGATGCTCGGGCGTTGACTGCGCTCCCAGCTCCGGCTTTCAGCTGCACCTCAGCGCCATCTCGGCTTAGATAGTTGAACCACACATCCATTGTGCGTTAATCAATGTTGATCGATGTGACAAGGTGTTGCGGTAGTTCGAGAGCCCGTGTAGATGGCGTTGGTGACTGATGTTAGTTCCAGAGGGCTCGTATAGATGGCGTTGATGTGCACAAATACTATGACACTAACTAGATTCCAGGACAGTCACATTCTGCAACTCAGACCATACACCAAAACTGGAAATCTCTGGAACATTGTGTTCCTTCCCACGACTCGTGATTTCTTATTGACGAGCGAGTGATGTGTGTAACGAGTTTGGTCGCGTTGCGCGCCGCCAATGCGTCTCCTACATACAGGATGTAACTACAGTTACAGGACATTTAGATTACGAATTACGTTGCAAAATCGGACCTATTACAAAGACATAGGTGCCACAGTGTTTATTTACCTTAATATGCTGTCATCCTTATAAGGTCTACATACATGCTTATTACTATGTAAGTACCTAGTAAAAAAAACAGGATGTCTTGCGCAGTTAAGTGATCTATCCTCCATCGAACTCTAACTTCATATCAAATCGTGATGAAATTAACTTTTATTTGTATCAATAAACTCATAATTTGGCATAGTGCTGGATTTATATGCATTTTACAGCCTAGTCACTCAATAGGAAGGAAAAAATATGAACCAAAAAAAAGTAGAGATTAATTAAGCTGCCGCAATGACCCTTTTGTCTATAATAAATAGGTACAGCAGATGTAAGTGCGGAAAAACCGGAATTTCACTTATCTAATTTTGCAGTGAAATTCAAAAAACCGGTTTAAGCTGGTATAAGCCGGTTAAAAACCCGCACGCGTTCGTGGCTACAAGTGTAATTGGAGGATAAAATTTGAGATTTCATATCGCATACTATGTCGTAGTAAGCGTAAGTTACACCGAACTGTGCGGAACTTTTTAGAATGTAAATGCTAGAAAAAAAGGTCCCTATTTATTTATCTAGAATTCATATTACCTAATTTTAAATCGAGCTATAATGTTTAACATGTATAATGTTAATATGCTGAATATAGGGCAGTGATTTTTCACTTTGTAACATCAGCTATTCTGGTAGGACCTAAACCTGTGACCTTTTGCGGACCGGCTTTTCCGGTCGATTGCTCTAACCAGTGAACTTTGGAAACATTGGTAAACAAGCACGACTAAATTTTGTGACTCACAGTATAAAGTATCATTTGGAAAAATTTTGTTAAGATTGTATTTTCATATTTGATTTTATTACTTCTCTGTCACAAATTAGCTCCGCTCACTTTCTTTAGACCTAGTTCATAAATTTTGTGTTCATTCAATGTCTAAAATCATAGAACATTTTCTTTCTTTGTTTGCAACTTTCCCAATAATTACATCATCATCGTCATCATCGTCGTCATCGTCATCATCGTCATCATCGTCATCATCGTCATCATCGTCATCATCGTCATCATCGTCATCATCGTCATCATCGTCATCATCGTCATCATCGTCATCATCGTCATCATCGTCATCATCGTCATCATCGTCATCATCGTCATCATCGTCATCATCGTCATCATCGTCATCATCCTCCCCCAATGATTTCCATAATGCCGCAGGTGGCAGTAGTTTATAGGTTCCAATTAGTTTAATCAGACCTTTTGCGAAAAAAACTTTCTTTGTTCCAGAATGATGAATTGCACGAATCACAATCAATCCTAAATCCGAAAATCGTGTGGAATTGCAAGCCCTAGATTCCCCAATGGCTCCCACCGGGTCTAATCCTACGGCTAAGTTGGTCTTACGATAGATTTAGAATTTCGTTAGAAGCAATCTGCTTTCGTTGAAAGAAAGAAAAATGGTGACCCGGGGCGTGGTGATAAATAAAAATTGGCGATTGCTTTTGTTTTTGCTTTGTGCTCTCTAAAGATAGACTATACCTTGACTTATACAGTCAGTGTGGTTTGATAACAAAACACTTTGATTTAAGCAGGTATAATTGTACAAATTGGTAATAAATATTCACATAGGTAGGTACTGAATGCGGGCAGCGCAGAATCGGTCGTTATAGAAATCCTTGGGGGAGGCCTTTGTCCAGCAGTGGACGTCATTTGGCTGAAACGATGAGGTAGATACATAAACGTCAAAGACTCCAGGTAAAAGGCAGGGGTTAATCATTCTAACATGTATAAAATTTTACCTGGACGAACCAAATAAAAAATACTA
The DNA here is from genome assembly GCF_004193835.3 of Ostrinia furnacalis. Classification (NCBI taxonomy): domain Eukaryota; kingdom Metazoa; phylum Arthropoda; class Insecta; order Lepidoptera; family Crambidae; genus Ostrinia; species Ostrinia furnacalis. The sequence continues at coordinate 111,083 of NW_021136462.1, forward strand.
GAAAGACTATACTCCGAAAGAAAACTAAAGGTTGAAGTTTTTGATCCATGGTGGTTAGTTCAAAATATGTATAAGATTGTCATTAGGCATTCATGTTTTCATGTAAATCTCTTTAATCAATGAGTTAATCTGATTAATCTAGTTAAATCCTATATAAAACCTTGTTTAATTCCCACTTACACCACGGTGTGAGAGGGTGCCATAAAGCACGGCGCACATAATTGGCCCCATACACACTCGGCTCAAACACCGCAATTAGAGACGCGTGCTCACGCCCTTTCACCGGTGTGCGCGGCACTTTACTTACTGCCTACCCTACTTAACGTTCTACTGCTTAGATTTCTTTGTAGAGTAAGCAGACTCTTAAAGCTAGCAAGGTAAGCATAATAATCTAGTGTTAATATTGATTTTATTAAATACCTACACACAGTTATTGTGACACGTACTAGGCAAAGGGTCTTGCAAAGGACTTTCTGAATAAAATTCATAATATCTCATATAATCATCGTCATCTTTACAGCCACAGGACTGAAGATAGGTGATTTCTGAATTGGCTGATATATTGAGATTTAATCAACAGCCCTTTACAGTCCACTGCTGGACTATGAGCCTCCTCCACTATAGTGAAGGGTTTTGCCATAATCCCCACGCTTGACAGGCGGGTTGGAGATCGCAGTTTAAAAGATTGATGTTTTTCAGAGAACGCTGCTGCCCGTTCTCTGTTTGATGTCGCCTCTTACGACACCCGCGGGAAGAGTAGGGGGTTGGTGGCAAATGTATTCTACTCTGCCGTCACCACACGGCTTGATGATTGAGATTTTTAAGTACCTATATACCTATCGACTTTGAGGTTACAAAATGACACTTCCATCGTTACGATGCTGAAAAAATTTTATTATGACAGAATTATTCTACGAGTATTGCCTATTCAATTTTTAATCTTTATTGTTTAAAGGTGGTTTTGTCAAAATGACTCTATTAAATTAATCAAACCGGCATGCAATACTCGTATTCAATGCCAATTGATACAATTTCAGTGAAACGTTGTGCCTATTGAATTACAATCAGGCAAACACCACAAGAGTACATTAAAAACCACCGGTCCGCTTATTAGCTGCTCGTTACCGCGGAAACTGCGTAATTTTCCCAAAACAACATGATTTTATGCTTTTGTTGAACACAAATATCAACAAACACATTATGATTGAGAGACACAAATGTGTAATAAAAAAAAAATTCAAGGACAAAGAGTAAAAATAGTAAGAATTTTAAAGTCCGTTAGACCTTTCATATAAAAAGAAATTACATAACTCAAAATTGGTCCTTCGAGCCCGATAAGCTTTTGACTTGCTAAGAATTCCATGTTGAACTATAGATTCTATAGTTCAAACAGGTCTACAATTTAGACAGGTTACTAACCACACATTTTATTCCAAAAGTAGACCAATATTCCAAATGTAATACTAATCTGCGTATTATTACTTTTAAAACTTTCTCAAAACACAAATACATACGCATACAAATAGAAATAACGGTTACATTTAAATCAGAAAGGATTAATTTACAAGTTACAAACATAAATGATGTTCAGTCCGTCTCGCAGTGCCCACAGCCCGAAGTTAGAGTCGATCCGAGTTTCAATCCAGCAAATCTAGTTTTCACCGTGGATTCGCTGGATTGAAACTAACAAGCCGAGTGGACGAGCACTTATGTTTCCGCTCGCGCAAGACGTGTCGCGACTAGCTAGCTACATAAACAATATAACGACATCTACCGTTTCCGGCGATATTGGCCACAATCAAATAGATGTAGTCGGTAAACTGTGTTTAAACAAGATATTAGGAGATTAAATCAATAGCTATTTAAATAAGCAATAGGCCCTAATCCGTAATCCACTTGCTATGGCTAAATTATTATTTCTTTCTTTCTTTCTAAGGTACATTCACTCTTGAAGAAGTTGAACTCATAAAATTTTAACCCAAGTGGGTTCAAATTTTACCATCACGCTATTATTTTTTGCCCGCACCTACATAAAATTACTCTGAAGTTTGAAATTACACTTAAAAATTGTTTTAAGGTACAGACGACGGCACGTCAAGATAACCACTATGGGTTCTTGTGCAGTTGTAATAGATTGCAACAAAAATGGGTAACCTGATGTGCTGTCGTGTGTACGATTGGTCCAAATGTTTAAATTACAACTTGGATTGAATTAGAATTAGGTACCTAGGTGTTTGTTTGTTCTAATACGAGAAGTGTAGAGACGTTAACGAATAAAACGAATAATTTAAATAAATTTATCTAAATAGATAATGGTTATTACATTCAAACTACTGTCGCGCCTCATTTGACTGTGTACCAAACGCTTGTTTTTTGCTTTGTTTATAATAGACGTTCGAAGTCAAGCAAGTTTTGCCCACCTCCCGTCTTGATTTATACAAGAACTTGGGTGGCTTGTGCTCGTGATATCTGCCCGTGGAGTTTGTCATCTAATACGTGGCTTAGAAGGGACTGAGGGCTAGGCCATGGATATGATGTTAGATCTGATTTCTGTTTGATAGTATGGATAACATTTCACTAAAGCTAGAGATTAACAAATCGATGTTATGTAAGACAAATTACATTTTCAATTAGCATATATTTGAAGTAAGGACTGTGCCCAGGAGGACGTAATAGGCTTAGAGTTAGGGGAGACTGGGTACGATTGTAACGGGGTACTCGGTAGGTGAGAGGGGTACAAAGAGAAGAGCGAACGGCAAGACAAGTAAAGGTAGCCTTCCAAACTAAGCGTCACAGACGCAGCGTCTATAACTTTGGTCTTGTGCCACCAACGCCGCGTCACTAACTCGCTTCGAAAGGCTACCTTTAAGACCAAAGCTAAAGACGCTGCGTTTGTAACGCTTAGTTCGAAAGGCTACCTCAAGGCCGTATGGACCTGTCGCCCACGTCATGCCTTTCCCCTTGTCCCCTACCGAATATTGTTCGATTAACATCTGAGTTGTTGCAACCGTACCCAGTCTACCCTACTTCGCTTTTTTGCACAAGACAACTAAAATACAATTACTGGTGAACGTCGCAACAAGCGATCGCGTGTTATTTACATTAGGTCTCAAAGAACAATTCGAAGACAATTCAACTGTTAGCGCAGGCCACGTGGACGATGCCAATCTAATCAGCCATGCGTTTGGTACAAGCTACAGTTTGGTAGCGGTTTAAGATGTTAGTTAAATAAAACTAGAGACACGCTTAAGATATTTTTGTCCCGGTTTTTGAAAAAAAAAGAAAATACAATGACTTTCTGAGGCCGAAAGTCGCACCTATCTATTACCATGTATCGTGTTAAACGTATCGTAGGATTTACCTTGAGTATTCGTTTCCGTCCCATCCATCGTCTGTAGAGAGCATAGGTAAAGGTTTTCTCTACTATTCCAAGCGCTACTATTCATACGTTTATGACTTCGACCAATTCTCTAGTTGCTTTGGACGCCCTCCAAGAGCTTGCTACCTCAGAGGTCAAACGTATAGAAAATTGCTGTATACTTTAGTGATTGCAACTGCGCTCAAAATAGCCGGCGTCTACCCGCATTATGGGTAAATAAAGTGCATGTTATCGGTCCAATACGTGGGTTATTAGAGGAAACTTTCAGGTCAAGAAACTGAAGTGGCCTCTTGGAAATTACAGTTTTGCTCAAATGCACAACATGCTCTATGGAATTGATATTAAAGTACGAAATACGGGAAGTGGAACAAGAGGTTTTACCGTTGAATTCACGTTGTTCTCGTATTTCTTCAAACGACAAGGACACAGCAAACTTAATATTATAACAATTTTTTGTAATAATGGGTGCTATTTTGAATCTTCCATTAAAATTAGTTGTAATGCCCATAAATGTACAGAATTTGGATTTTTTCTGGTTCTACTTGGACTGTTTCTCGAAAAATGTATTGTATTGTCTTACTTAGATATTAGCATTGATCTTTATCATGATTTAAAACCAAAATGGATATACTTTAGTAAAGTTTTCGCGCTCTCTCACTTAGCCTGAGTTGCACCACCAAACTTTGACCGTAACTATAACGATAACCGATGATTTTTGTATGTTGTTTGATAGATTTTTGGCGTTTGTTACAGTCAAAGTAAGATGGTGCAACTCAGCCTTACATATCTTTATCATAATTTAAAACCAAAATGTATACAGGGTGTTAGGTAAATGGGTATATGAGCCGACACTAGCCCATGTTAACATATGCATATAAATGGTATAGTGAAGTCAGAAAATTGATATCATCATTTTAATTATTTTAATTTTCATACAAATCTGAATTTAAAATTTTTATTTTGTATGAACATTTAAAAAATTAAAATAATGATATCAAATTTCTGATTTCACCATACCATTTATATGCATTATTTTGGTTTAAATTTATATATATATATAGGTACCTGTATAGGTACTTAAGTGAAGTTTTCGCGCTCTCTTACTTAGTTATCTATTTCTCTTATATTATTAGAAAGAAAGAAAGAAAGAAACATTTATTGCCATGGACATCACAAAAGACAAAAGATGTAAAATAAAAAAAAAAGCAAATAAGACAGAGGTGACATAAAACATACAATGAAAGAGCAAGTAAACTAAGCAGTGCCACCCTGTCGCACAGCGATGCCCATCGCAATGGGACCCCACTCAGCATATGCCGTGGCCCCCGGTGAGGGAGGCCACGACGCTGGTTTTCAGTGTTTTAGTTTAGTTTATGGGTAAATAATTTAGTTTAGTTATTAGGTAATGAACACTCCAGAATGAAAACAGAGCAAGCTCGTGCGATGTTTACCTCGGTACAGCCTTCAGGCGGACTTCGGACTGGCCACCGGCTACATCCGACTGGAATTGATGTGCTGGCTTGCAATAACATGGGTAGGGTGACCACACAGTTTCACCGGACCTTGGTCCCCGAACACAACACCCGCTCGGAAGGAAGCGATTCCACTATAGCTTCCTTATTGTGGTATCCTCAAATCCCACATTGGTGACCCCGACGTTATGTGATTTATTTATTTATTTATTAGGGACATCAACAGCTTACAGATTTCAATGTAACATTAGACACTTAACACTATGGAAAGCCAATAACAGATATCCACGTGATCACTCCAACCTCCATCAAAGTTTCACCGGTGTGTATTCTATTCTAACTATGGTATTTTGTCACCATATCAATTACACGGACTGTGTATGTGGTCGAAAATGTGTAGGTATGTGGCATAACTATGGAATTTTACCATAAAGTTTCTCCAACGAAACGAAAACAAAATTGAGGGGATAGAATTGTATCGGAGTGTCAAGAAAGCAAATTTTGGAAAGTCATCTGAAAACTCCATACCACTCCAAACACATAGCGTCATTTTAAAGGATAGGACTGGGAGTACCCTCTTACACGCCGCAAACTATGGCAATGATATGAAATCCCATGATTTAATTTACAGTATGGTCACCCTACAGCAAGATATGCACGGCCCGTCAGCCAAGACAAGTGGCGCCGCAGGGCAACCGTAGCTCGCCGGGGATTCCGATAATGGTTATGAGCAATGTATTGGCGTGTAAGTGAAACCGTTTAGTTAGTTAGTTGTTATTTGTTATTTATAGTTAAAGTTTAACTAATAAATTGAAGAAGACTGAAACAAAATTTTAGCATACTTGGTTTAACACTGTGACTTCTTAGGCTGGTTTGCACCATCTTACTTTAAAACTTTGACAAACGTAAAAAATCTGTCAAACTTCATACAAAAATCACCTGCTATCGTTATAGTTACGGTCAAAGTATGGTGGTGCAACTCAGCCTAAAAGTAACTTAGTCAAATGCTAAGAATACTGATACAAAAGACGACGGCACATCAAGGTAAAGGTTATACCGTGTTGAGTCGTAAAATTCATCCATTTAATAATAATCAAACTACGAAACGTTACGAATACCTACGATATAACTCTTGCCTAACGAAAACATGAAGTTAATGTCAGATATTTATTCTAATATAAATAGTATTTATGCCCAGCTAAAAGACTTCTACTAAAACATAACTTCGACGCAAAGCAAGCAAAATATTATCATTTCATTTAAAATACGTACATTAATTACTTAATTCATTAACATAATCAAAAACAGGTGGCTGGTTTTCAGTTGCCATTTATTTTTCAGCGAAGGTTCTAGGGCCTTTGTGAAAAACTCTGTTCCATTATGAAAAAAACTTGGCTTTAAAATAGACCTGAGGCTGGACTGCTGCCAATTTATGTTCTGCATGAAAATTAACTTAAAACTTTTCGCTTTTAATTGAATTAACGACTAGATTGCGCCTGGATAATGTTGGAGGCAATTATTGTCGTCACGATTTTTACTGCATTGAGATTGAGTGAGTTTTCAAGTTAATTATTATAATAAAATTGGTTTTTTTTATTATAAGACCACTTTTATCGCATAGGAAATACCTAAATAAGCTATTTAATGTTTAACTACGTGAATTTTTATTCTATACTTCTGATATTAGCTAGTAAGATCTCAGCACTATACATTTTTGTTTTAAATCCTAACATAAGATGCCACAGTTTAGTATTAGCTTTGTTGGGCCTGTACCAGTTGTAAGTAACATGCCAAATGATATATTGCCGAAATTGTTTTTTTCCATAACCCAGTACCAACGTCTATTTCTTCCACACTATCAAAACAAAATTGCTTTTTGATTTATGTGGAAACTATACCCTGTTTGTGCTCAGGCCCTTGGACTATAAATCTTGGTAACCCTTCCAAAGATAACGTCACAAGTTTATTATGAACACACAACCTACTTATCGCTTCAAATTTCACATCAACATTATCTTTTCGCCTTGAGCTGTGTACACAAGAGGAAGATTTTGTTCTGCGGTGTTGAAGTAGGTACGTATGTCATTTTTGGATGGAGACTTATTTCAAGGAGAAGCTTAGGACCCTACTTACGGATCTAAGATAATGATAAGTACAGTGAGAAGATTTTTGCATAGAGACAGGCAGATGATCTTGCTTTTACTTAAAATTGAGAGTTCATTAATTTGAAGGTATGCATTGAAGACATTAAAGCAAAAAATTACTTGCATTATTGAAGAAAGTCACTAATTATCATTTTAGTAGGTACGATGATTAGTACTTAGCAAAAATTGGGTAAAAAAATCTACTCATTTTTTAATTTTAAGCCGAACGCGACTCGCGACAGCATGACTACTATAGCCTTATAAGCTTGAAAAATTATAATCCATTTAGTTTAGTGCTCAAGATTTTCCTCAGTCTTGAAGTTAAGAGCGCTGTTTCGGTGTTTGATAGAGCCTTTATGTTAGAGATAAAAGCACACAATATGGCATACGGTAATGTAGGTAAGACATACCTAATTAGTAAGTGAATACTTAATTTTGCAAAACCTGATTAAATTATTAGAAAGATACTAAACTGCTATGTGTTGTTTGAAAGTAATAAGAAATATAGACTCAGTTTGAAACTCATACTGAAAATATCGAAATTAAATCCATAACGAAGAAATGCAGCCCAGCACTCTGACAGCACCTAAGGTGCGTATGGCAGAACGAAACTCAATCAAAAGCCTATTCAATTTAAAGCATAGCTTGAGATTTTTAGATTGTTTAATTTTTAATAGACTGATCTGTTCTGTGACTTTTATCACGAGTTTAAAAAATTAAACACCATCGCTAGTGAGTGCGTCAAAAATCTATGAAAGATTTTAGCTTGTGATGTAGGTAGAACCTGTCGGTAAGCACACAGAATCTGAGACTGAAAATTGAATCCAGTTTTAAACGTTGTTTTGTAAAACGAAACTTAATAATTATTTTACGACTATTATTTCTTATCTTCAACTAAGACATGTACCCAATATATTAGTGCTATAGTTATTCCAGAACGTTCCCGCGAGCGAATTACCCCGTGTCGGGTGTCTGAGTGGCTCTCAGTTTCAATAACAAGCAATTTGCGCAGAAATATTTATTTCCGATAACAATATCTTTGGAGCACTCCGGTTGTTAGCTTAGCCTTTATTGTTTTATGTGCCGTCGTCGGGATATGGGCTGTAGAATTCTTCTTCGTACATAACTCTATGAGCCGCCTTAAAAGAGGTGCCTTTTGAATTTTATTTTTAAACAATATAGTATTTTCATAATTCCATTCACCCAGTACTCACATTTTAGTATGGTTCTGGGCACACTGGGCTTTGAAAACATACTTACTATTTGTCTTCACGACTTGATTGAAATTTGAGTATAAATACCTATTAATAGGTGTCGTATACCGACCGACGACATCTTAAAGGTAGCAGGACGCAGGCCGCTACCAATCGATCAACTTGGAAAGCATTGGGGGAGGTCTATGTTCAGCAGTGGACGTCCTATGGCTGAAATGATGATGATGATGATGATGAGGTGTCGTATAAGTTTGGTTGAAGTCAACTAATACGCGTTAAGGTCTCTTTTACTAAATCTAGCTTTCCTCAAATTACGACGAACATCTACCAATATTAGTTCACACCAATTATCTTGCAAAGTATCTTACACAAAAATATTTTCATTAGCCACTCTGTTTAACTATACCACCCTGTATATGCCTTTGTGCGTTCTCCGAGTCCCTACCACCTCGCCAGAGCAAAGCGCTCGTTAATTTCGCTACCTGCTTACTCGTAACTCGACGATACAAAACGGAGTCGCATCTTTACTAAATGCAGCCCATAAAGAAAATGCCCCGTCGCCTTGTAAATTCAGTGAAGTGGCTCACATACTGAGGGGCTACTTCTTAGCACCAGCCCATATGTTGTCCCAAAGTGGTGGTAGGGTAAGCTATATTTGGGACGTGTATATAAGTTTCCTGTTAGGGGCCTATACTAAGACACGATAGCCGAACGGTGAAGGGGTCGGACTGGCCGATTCGTGATCCAGGGAACGCGGGTTGGGTCCCCGCTGCCGTTCGAATATTGTGGTGAGCTCACTCGTGACACAAGCATATTTAGCTTAGTACGAGGGGATAACGAGGTTATTAGTAATTTGTGCAAAGACAAATTACTAATCATCTTTAAAAAAATAAATACCACCTCGCCAGAGCAGCGCTCGTTAATTTCGCTACCCAACTAAACTACCCAGAACGGAGTCGCATCTTTACTACTAGTAAATGCAGTCCGTAAAGAAAATGCCGTCGCCTTGTAAATTCAGTGAAGAGCTCGCATGCTGAGGGGTCTGTGCGCTGTTTATACGGCCATGCCGTAAATACCGGCTACCGGCTAGTTCGGCGCCGCCGGTACCACTAACTGCCCATTTGACGGTCACGCCCAATCGTGGAACAAGGATACTTTAGCACTAGATGTTGCATAAAAATCCTAAAATTATATTTGTTGTTGAAGATGCTCGCAATCAAGTCTGTCTGTCGTTACGACATTCATCCAAGCAGGGCACTTTCACCCTAAACTGTGGAGTAGCTCTACCAAATTCTACCATGTAAACCCAGCGTGAATAGGTGTTGGGGTGCGATGGTGAGGGACCTCCTCGTGGTGCACCCTGGGCAACGTCCGCGTGGTCTGTTCACGCGGGCGGCTAACTTCTCACCTGCGCGGCAGGTCTCGTCAACTCGGCGGGCCTGTCGGGCAACCCGTAACCCACAATTGAGTGGGCCGGGGGCCGTCGAGGCATTTGCCCGGGCCACGATGCAGAGGACATCTTTAAAAACCCCCACAGGTGGGGGCTGGCGGGGCGTTTGCCCGGGCCCATTCTTTAGAGGGCCGCTCTCGGTACTTGTCTGATCAGCAGAGCTGACCGAGCAACGGCATAGAGCAGACCGTAACCCGCTACGGCGGGCCGGGGGTCCTGTTTTACCAGGGCCGCGAGGAGAAAACCTCTATAAAAAACAACTGGAGGAGGGGATTGGGAGTTCCCTCGAAGCCAGAGAGGCTCGCTCGTGAGCGAGCCTCTAGCCTGAGGCGGAGCTGCGGACGAATGTCCAACCAGGACAATAACTCGCGGCTCCGTTTCTTTGGATTCTGGTGGAAACCGTCGGGTTTTAGTGGGTAGGCCCCGCCTTTAGTGGGAAGGCGGGGAGAGTCCCACATAACCCACTGGCCGTCCCCATAGACCAGTTGCGCAAAGCATTTCCCGACGAAAAAAAAAAAGCGTGAATAGGTGTACTCAGTCAGATGTGATCTAACTGAGTACACCTATTGTCTTAAGGACTAAATAGAATTAGCTGGGGCCAACTTATAACATACCTTCCGAAGCATGGAGATTCTTGTAATAAATGTGACTTAGGGCTGATTTTACTGAAGAATTTTTAACTGAAGAGTAAACTTGTCATTTTGACATAATAATATTTCCCATACTGAAACTGTCAATATGCCAAACGTATTCTTCAGTTAAAAGCTTGGTTAAAAGTTATCCGACGATGGTAAAATTATCCCTAAGTCGGGATACTATCCATTTCTACGTAGCGGCCTTTACAATTCTTATCAACTCGGAAAGGGATCAACACCGTATCACCTTTCGCGAGCTGTCATCGCCTTTCGCACGCTGTCAATCGCGAAGCGAGGTGTTTACGTTACGTAGTGTGCGTTTCAGTATGGAGTTTCATACAAGGAATATAAGCCTCGAGTTGATACGGTTACGATTCCTTTCGGAGTTGATAAATGTGCGACGTTCTTTAACATTAGCGATAGCCGCCAAAGCGCTACCGCCAACATAACTGAATGTTTCACAGATCACAGAAACTAAAGGGAGATGTGACAAGGGGGCGGGGCCGGTGTCGCAGCAATACCTATGCAAAAAAGAGACATTGCTCTTGACAGCAAGGATGACAGCAGCGACATCATGATGTAAACAGTTTACATTGCTTGCGTAGTACTAAAGATTATTCGAAAGTGGATAATGAGCACATATTTTGATTACTTTGTGTGTGTGAATTTCTAATGCGACACAGAGTTTCGAACTCAGCGCATCAGTTGGCATCTCTCTATGTCTCTATGGAATGTTTCTATTTAGGTGGTCACTTCCAGCTGACTAACTCCATTCCCATCTCCATGTCCTGGTGGACATTTGGACCAACACCAGCGCAATTAAACGGTTACTGTTGGGACGGTGCACCCACTATGCACCCCCACTTAATTTGTCCGCCAAACGACCACCTTTTAATTTCCCCTGGAAATAAACGCAAAGGCATACAGCTTGTTCGGTTTAGTTAGATTTTTCGCTACATTTGTTCGCTGTTGTAACGAAAGTATAATTTTGTTTGCTGAAGGACCATCCAATTAGGTTTTTCCCGAAATAAATCAGTTATATGTTTGGCGTTGTAACAAATTATGTATATTCACGTAGTAATAGCTGAAGATCAAATTATGTTTGATTTATTATGTCTGTGAATTATTAATAAACTTGTTACAGCTCACATAAGAGCTGATAGTCGTTGGGGCAGAAAAGTTCTAGAATGAAGTCCATGGGTCGGAAGACGTCGTATAGGGAGGCCGTCCACTATTGTACTAGATGGACCGACGATCTGGTGATGGTCGCGGGAAATATCTGGATGCAGGACCGGTCATTGTGAGAAACATTAGGGGAGACCTTTGTCCAGCAGTAGACGTCATTTGACTGAAACGAACGAACGAAGGAATTTAATATGATAAGCAGAGAATAACAAGAGAGCATAGTGACTAGTTAATACCTAGTTTTGTTTAAGATTCAATTTCAAAATCCTTACCTGTAGGTATCGTAATACAAATCTGGCAGAAAATAAAAAAAATGATAAAAAAATTAAGTAAAACTACATTTTACAAAACTACATTCTCACCTTTAACAAAATGTAGTATTTTTTTAACGTTGCAATCTAAAGCTGTACAGCAATATACCTTTGCCTTGCATCGCTAAAAAAGTGCTTCGCTTTTAATTCCGAATCTATGCAAAGCTGTACGCTGTATGCCTTTGCTGCGCTGAAAAGAGTTTTAAAAGGCAGCAGTCGTTATCACTCGGTCATTATTCTTCCTGTCTCCGAACTGTCGCTTGTATTAAATTTCGTCGACCAAAGCGCAGTTGGTTCCCCAATATTAAACGGATTAACGTAAATGTGAATATTCAATAAGAATTTTACACTTTCATTGCCAAAAAATAGAACTGTTTGTTTAGTAACGAGTTAATATTGGCTTTCTAAGGCTGGGTTTCACCATCTTACTTTACTTTGACAAACGTCAAAAATCTGTCAATATCCATACAAAATGCACCGGTTACCGTTAAATTAAGGTGTTGCAACTCAGCCTAAAATTTGTTTTTAGCTGAAAGTAAAATAGAACATAATACAGGGTGTTAGTTATAAGTCTATACGCGCGTTGTTATTTGATAAATGATCTCCATAGAAAAACTATTGAATAAAATGCTATATCGTCGAGCTCTCCTCGAGTTTTGCGATTATAAAAATACTAGCGACTGATTTTTAGTTTTTGTACATAGTTCTACAGTTATAACTAACAAAAAACTAGTTATTAAGGAAACCTTTCACTCTAATTGAGTCGTAATAATTACACATGAAGTCATTTATAAGGTTCGTTAAAGTAATGTACCTAAACTTGGTATTAAATGTGAACATGCGGTCCATTGAAATATGAATCCATGCCCTCTAAATACCCCAAAGTTTTGCATACGCTTGTGTAATTTACATTAACTTATTTGTTTGAATGGAAGATCAAAGTATTCAGGAATATCCTTCGCCCGAGTGGAATACCGTTGGTTCCACTTTATTACCTATTTACTTAACTTACAACAAATATACTTTCCTTTTAAAGAAAAGGGGTACGATATTATCCTGCTCATCTAGTTTCACGTATGCCAAACCTGCCACAATTAAAACCTAAAAGACTATCTTTTACAAACTAGCAAGGTTGGCAACGTATGTAGGTATGTATAGATATTAGATAAGTAAATAGTTTTTGTTAAATATAAAGTCAAATAACCAGGCAAAATGGATATAACATTGCAGTATATTCTCCGGTAATCTCGATAGCAGGTAGACACATTGTGGACGTTTGGCTGCAGCCGACAGCGCGTCAGCGATCTGAGCGGACCGAACTAAAAGTGCATTGCTGGATGCGCCATCAACTTTAATGTTACCGTAATATTATTTTAACGAGTTTTAATTTTCAGGGCAAGAAAGTTCTTGAGTGGCACCACACCACAAGCCGAAGCCGTAGCGTGGGCAGGCCTCCCACTAGGTGGACCGACGATCTGGTGAGGGTCGCGGGAGGTGCCTGGATGCGAGCGGCGCAGGACCGGTCTTTGTGGAAATCCTTGGGGGAGGCCTTTGTCCAGCAGTGGAAGCGAAACGAACGAACGAATTTTCAGGGTAACCGAAGATCTTCAAGGTTGCTTAAACAGATAATACCGCGCACCACCAGTCTGTTTGTGACCACAGCTGTAAACACAGCCAAAACGTGCACGGATGCATTAAAATTTAGAAACTTAGGTATTTACTGGTACTTAACACGTTCCCCTTCCAGATACAAATTCGTTGTCACTCCACGTCCGTCACACACACGTCCATATAAGTATTCTTCTTCTTCTTATCGTGTCGACAACAAACCTACACAGTGTCAGCCCAAAACTCCGCTACAAGAGTGGCGTTGTCAGCAACGTTCATTAAATCCTTCTGCGTGCAGTTGCTCAGGCACTCAGGGTACGATATCATGTGCTTCATCATTAAAGTATTTGGGGTAGAATACGTCATAGGGCATACGTAATTTTAAATACACAAAATACGGAAAGTTTTAGTTGTTTATGATGAAAAAAAGAATGGAAGCGCAGGGTAGAAATACTCATGTATCTCACTGACATTTACCCCCAGTGGGATTCAAACCTTCAACCTGGAATTGGATCCGTAAACGAACTAATGTCGCTGACTTAGCCCGAAGGATTAGCAAGCTGAAGTGGCAATGGGCAGGGCACATAGTACGCAGAACTGACGGCCGATGGGGCAGCAAGGTTCTGGAGTGGAGGCCGCGTACCAGAAAATGCAGCGTGAGACGTCCACCCCCAAGGTGGACCGACGACATCGTAAAGGTAGCAGGGAAGCGCTGGACGCAGTCCGCTACCAATCGAGCAACATGGAAAGCATTGGGGGTGACCTAAGTTTAGCAGTGGACGTCCTATGGTTGAAATTATGATGGTGATGATGATGGGATTCAAACTCGCAATTGCTGTAGGTACAAAGCCACATTCAGTGGTCGACATCCGCAACGTATCTGTACGCCCAAGGCAGTTACAGGCTGTGTTATCATATATTGACGTCAAACACTGCTGTATTGACCGTTTGCAAGACATCCTGCATGTTCGCATTAACTACATTTAGCAACTAGTCTTTATTATTAATAATCATGTAGGTTCTGTTAAACGTTGTACAGACCTATACCTTAAGCTCAGCAGTGTGGCATCTAATGTACTTGTAAATAGGGGCGATATTGCCTCAAAATAATATACCTAATGCAGTCTACCCGACCCGTCGACATGAGTCGTCGACTTTTGCGATATTGTCAAAAGTAAAAGAAAGTACAGTCGACGTAATCATCATCATCATTTCAGTCCGCTGCTGAACATAGGCCTCCCCCAATGACCTCCACATCGCACGATTGGCAGCAGCCTGCATTCAGCGCCTGCTACCTTTATCAGGTCGTCGGTCCACCTTGTGTGTGGACGTCCCACGCTGCGTTTTCCGGTACGTGACCTCCACTCCAAAACCTTGCTGCCCCATCGGTCGTCAGTTCTGCGTACTAGTGCCCTATCCATTGCCACTTCAGCTTGCTAATCCGTCAGGCTATGTCAGTGAATTTAGTTCGTTTACGGATCTCCTCATTTCTGATTTGATCTCGTAAAGAAACACCGAGCATAGCCCTTTCCATAGCACGCTGTGCAACTTTGAGCTTCTTTATCGACGACGACAATAATAATATGATTCTTTTATTAAATAAAGCCGCCGACAGCACAGGGACTTGGCGTGTAGAGTCTTTAATTTGATGGTGTTACATGGTGTACTGTTTGCTATGATAACAATTTCCGTTATTTCCTAGAAACCGAAAGGGTAAAAGGTTTGTCAGGAATATTTATCGAATAAAATTCCCGGAAGATACTGATTTTATAGCCAATAATGCCGCTATGAATCCCCTGACCTGCATATTTCTCATTCTTAAGACCGCGCTTTGACAAATACAGGGTGAGGTGAACTTATGCAACAATTTACTCCACCTAAGATGTTTCTAGCAGCAGCAGCTTTAAAAAAGAATATAGTTACAAAAGATGGGCTTCCAACAGTCATACCGTATACTCTACCATCGTCCAAAAGTCATAAGTGACTTACTTCTAAGCACTTTTAGTTATAGTAATTCCACCTATGCGTGTTTGTCTTGTTGGTTGTCCTAATAAATAATATAAAAGAAGTGACACTAATTTTCAGCAAAATTAAGCTTTTACTTTAAGTAGTGATACTGCTTCGGGACTATATAAATAGGCCAATGCTGAGGTCTCCAAACTACATCGCTTAGTTACACACATAACTTTTTTAGATCTGTAGGTTATTAAAGATTAGAATTAGCCCGTCTACAGGAAAAAGACTGTATTACATCGATGATTAGCAATATGGCGTAAATTACTTAATTATAATGTGTCAAATGTCAAGTCCTTTTTAGCTCTCGTTAGGCGGTGTCGCTAATGACACAGAGTTCTCGGAAAGCTAATAATATTTTAAGCGAGCTCCAGAGAGTCGTCAGGTACAAGTATGTTTATGATCGCTTTACATACGAGCTTCTTGATGGAATAATTTACAAGTTGGTCTGCAGGGAACGGTGTTGGTTAATAAGATTTTGTTAAAGTGATTCTGTGTTTGTATACTGAGTGTTGTATAGAAAAACATGTACAAAGTTTGCAGTACTAAATTGAATTCATTAGCTCTTACGTGAAACTAGATGTTTGTCTATACCGCAAACATTCAAAGCTCTAAAGCTCCAAGTTTCTTTTATAAACATTTTCTTTATCATATAGAGTATATTTTACTTTCACGATGAAAACTTATCACACAACAAAATGTATTTTCATTTTAGTATAAAATTGTGACTTACAATTGCCCTTCGCCGTATAATTGAAATATTTTTCTCGATATGCAGTTGCATCTCTCACAACTTCATAATCGCATTGTACCAGTATCGATATATCATCATTCTTCGCAACTCGATTCTCTGTAGCATGGAAGATAAACGCGAGTACCGAATGGAATCGATATTTTTTAAGCCACTTTGTCAGGTGCTGCATTAAGTAAAGTGAAGTCGATCACTTGTCTAAGAAATAAAATTCATAATAAAAAAAGTTTCCTTGTTACGTTTTTATGTTTTGCCTGATTAACCAATTGATACAGAGAGATTGAGGTTTATACAGGGTGGAATTTTGTAATGCCTCCTGGAGGGAAAGTACCCTCAATACTGTAAATAGAAAATTTTACTCAAAGAAAACATTCCTTCATTTTTGAAAAGAAAAAGAACTGCATTCAAAGATTTTCGAATTTTTTTGAAAATTCACAACTATAGCAAGACATTTTCTGTAAATAATTAAAATAATTTAAGATTTCATGGTTTTCCTTTAATTTAATTTATTAAGTTTGTTAGAGAGATCTCATCTTTATACTTAACCCTAACTATCGATGCAATGAAATACAGGGTGTAATTTTTAACAGATTTTAGTTGGTTCGAAGCCCGGGTGTGGCAAGCTTTGGAAATCTTTGAATGCAGTTTTATTAATTTTTAAAAATAATAAAACTCAGTAAAACTCAGTAAAACTCATTTATTTCTGTAAGTAGGCTTTAAAAAAGCACTTTTACACGTCCCAGTATTAACCCTACCACTGCTTCAGGACAATAAATGGGCCAGTGCTGAGAAAAAGCAGCGCAGGATGGAAGAATGGAATGTTTTCTTTGAGTAAAATTTTCTATCTACAATATTAAGAGTACTTTCCCTCCAGGTGGCATTTCAAAATTCCACCCTGTATAAAAGAAAATATTTCTCCCTTTAACTGCAGGGCACGAACGAAGCAACTAGCCAGAGTTATTCAAAGAGGTATTGTAGCGAATTTGTATAAAAATGACATACCTGAAGAACTGGCAAAGCGTGTCCCTGAAACAAAAAAACACCTGGTCAATTTATCAAAATTAATTCTACGAATAAATCGTTACACTATCTCTTTCAATTACCTAAATTTCTATCACAGTGATAGAAATTAGCAACGCTTGCTATTACCATTAGTAATAGCACAGGCCGATGGATGCGGTAACACAATCACAAACAACATTCCTTTTAATAAAAGCCCGTAATATTTTTCAGTTAATCAAAGGTTAATAAAAATATATTACGGATTCGATTTGCATTTATTACCATAGCGTGGAGATGCTTCGATATTTCATTATTTAATGCGAAAGCTCCATTTTCAATAAATAAAATACGAGCAAATGGGGCACTGATATTGTAAGATGTAAAATAAAATAATAATGAAATAGATAAAGGTATCGAGTCTAAACCTAGTTTCCAAGCATACCATCACTTTTCTGAATGTGTTCCATGGAGCATATCTTAGTATCAAGTGACAAAGGGTATCTTACGGTCCCCTCTCGTACTAAACGATTTTAAAATCTTAATCAAAATCTATCGTTATAATTAAAAAAATATTTAGTTATAACCTAATAGGTACATTATAACTAGCGGCCGCACGGGACTTCGTACGCGTGGATCCCGTTTTACCCCCTTAGGGGCTGAATTTTGCAAAATCCCGTCTTAGTGAGTGAAAGAAACTCCCTTGCAAAATTTGAGACTCCAGCACTTGTAGTTTCTGAGATTTCGTGATGAGTGAGTGAGTCAGTAAATCAGTGACCTTTCGATTTCATAGATAGTTTAATAAATATTAGAATAGATAAAGCATATTTTCACTTCTGTAGCCTACAGAATACAGATAGGTACCTACGTCATTTCGACTGGATATCAAAGATATGAGTGGACACCCTGAAGCCGGCAGGAGTCAGCCGTGTGTCGCGAACAATACAAATACAATAACTCAACGGACCCCGACTAAGCCTTAATGTCGCCCACTGACGTGAGTTGATAAATAAACATTTATACGTAGTAAATATATTATTTAAACTTCACGTCAAAATTATATAGAAGCTTTTACGGATAAGATAGCAGCGGATAGAAGCAAAATGAAAGTTGACTTTATGGAAAGACTATCCAAAAACGTAGTATTCCAGAGAAGTAAACCAAAATTCAAGTTTTGAAACGTCTACAGACATTATCGCGATTTAACTAGAGACAAGCGCCATCTGCCCTTCGAAAAGTGAAACTAGTGGTCTAAGAAGTTCAACATGTATCTTAATAAGACCTAATAATACGTCGTAATATTGATCTTTTCTAATTTTAGTAGGTCTCATGAACTTTTCTGACAAACCTACAGTAGATAGAGCTGAACTGGCTTACAGTTTTTTAACAATTGACTATCAAAAGAACTCTATAAAAAGTGTAAAAACATCGATACATCATTCCGAGTCGATTTCCCACGAAGATAAACGGCGAGCGAGTGTCACCCCGAAGCCGGCTGCGTCGCGGACAATACAAATACAATAACTCAGCGGGGACCGACTAAGCCTTGCGACTGCCGCACACTGGCGAAACTGCAGTTGCAAATCAAGTATAGTCTGGTCCGTGAGCACGTAGAATTTTGTCCAATGACCCCTAGCTACCCATCCTTATCGCTCGCGCGTAATTATATTGCTGTCGCGACTAGTTATATTGCTGTAGCGACTGGCACCTGCAGTGAGTGTGCGAGCGCGATAGCAACATAATTACGCGCGAGCGATAAGGATGGGTAGCTAAGAGTCAGTGGACAAAATTCTACGTGCTCACGGACCAGACTATACTTGATTACCGGTCTTTACACTATGAGGGAAATTGACCAAAACGTAATAGTGTAAACACCATCTTGGTTACGTTCTCCTTCCACTCGCGAGGGTCGCCCATACTTAGGTGTGCGGGCTAACGCTTCGACTTGGAAAATTTGCCACATAGTGTACTTGCGCCATAAGCCTTGCGACTACCGCACACTGGCACAACTGCAGTTGCAAATGCTGTAACAGTGAATGCATTTTGAGAAACAGCTCCGTAGAATGGAATAGTCGCTCACTGGTTTTCATTTTCTTGGAGTCTGAATATTAAGATAAAATCGATATTAATGTAGATAATGCAGAAACGCGGACAGGTTGTTCTGGAAATTCTTGGAAAGGCTTTGTCCGACAATGGACGTCTGGAAAGAAAAATAAGTAGTAAATTAGAGAGGACTATTTCCACCTCACGTTCCCACTGAAATCTAACTCGCTTTTCGTGGCAAGTTTTCCATTTTGAATGCTACTTGATCAGTAAGGAGATGCGATGACAAGAAAATACTGGTAAACTGCTGCCAAAATCAACGATTTACGTAATGCTTGATCACTTTTAGTGAATATTTATACATAGTTGAACACTCAGCGAACATTTATAACTACAGTGGAATGCTTAACTACGTTTTGACAGAGTACCAATGTGAGGTAACCCTAACAATCAATGACTGCGGGACAGGTTAGCGAGATAACCCATTGCTGTCGCGCATGTCAGGCAGACGTGACTGACAGCTGTAATCTGTCAGTGATGGATATACTCGCATGTACGATTTTTATGCTGCTGTTCTAAGAACCACTGTAAAATCTATGTTAGCAAACGCTCACTCAAGTGTTTGTTTAAAGTAAACTTAATTCAGAATCTCATATCAGAGCTGGGCAAGTAATTGAAAATGGTGCCGCTACCCAGTGCTAAGTGAGAGAACTCTTGGCTCCAAGACCGTATTATTTTTCTTAAGAGAAACTTTATAAAAGCGGAGCAAACACATTGTTTCCAAATAAATAAAACCCTATACTATAATTAGGTCAGCATTTGAAAGAAAAAGGTAAAAAGATCGCGCCTTCTGATAAAATTAAATAAGGTTTTGGTGCAGTTATCTGTATATAAATATTTTTAAACAATAATTATTTAAGAACTCAGTTCTTTAAAATAACTGCACCAAAACCTTATTTCCCATTACTATTTCCTCTGATAAACCAGCAAATATGATGCTCTCGAAGCGTCATAAACCTAATGGTTTTCCGTACTCCGTAGTTAATTGAACTCGTTAAATCAAAATAACAGCGCTCTTTAAAAGCTGTCCGTTCTTCATAAAAATGCTTTTAGCTGAATAAGAGCGACTCGACGCCCGGCAACTATATAAAATGATCGGCAAAGGGTTTTGTAACTCGCGTCAATCTAATTGCAACTTCGTGACTACTGGTTCCATCTTCCATTAGTAGCTTTTATCTCTGAAAGCTATTGCTAAAGGGTTTAGTCGAACTCTGCATGCATGTATGCTTTAGTGTCGTAAAGGTTGGATTAAGTATGAAGAAAGTGAGAGATAGACGTTTGTTTAGTGATTTTAAAAGTCTAGTTTGCTGGCAGTTGCATCACAGGTCTACTAGTCTCTCAGGTCACGTTCTAAACGTCGAAGGCAGAGATGTGCTAGGCTATAGATTCGGCCAACTAGTTGAATAGTCCGGCATAATTCATTGCTTGGTTTGAGACTACATATATGGTTTAGTGTCCAAAGTTTGTTTATTTTTAGCGGGCTTACTTGTAAGTTACTATTCCTACTAAGTAAAACTCTCTGTAATAATAAAAGTGTTTGCTATTCTGTTATAGGTGGACCGACGACCTGATAAAGATAGCAGGAAGGCGCTGGATGCAGGCCGCTACCAACCGTGCGATGTGGAAGTCATTCATGTTCAGCAGTGGACGTCCTGTGGCTGAAATGATGATGATGATGATTCTGTTATGTATCTAATATAATACGCCTCAAGTGTACGTTTTTTTTTTGTTCTTCTCACACTGACCTCATACCATACACGTCGGCCTTGCAAATATCTGGTTTGTTCTCAGATCATAGAAGAGGATTTGTTAAATAGTTTTTTATGTTAAAATTAGTTTGTTAATCTTTGACATAATGAAAATTGACTGCCTCGGAGCTTTAAATCTAATTTTGAGCTTCGTTTCCTTCGCTTTGAGCTTTAAATTGTTTTCTTTTTTCTTGTCTGCCTATCGGCAAAAAACAACCAGTAATAAAAAAGTGGAAGTGGGACGTCTCTAGCTACAAGTCTAGACAGCCGTCTGTCGATTCAATACCATATTTATATCGATTTCAAGTGCCATTTGTTGTGACGATAGCAGCGTTTGCTGTTTGATCAATTAGTTTGAGATTTGTAAGCTTGTTTTAATTGATTCGAGTTTCAGATTTCATCGGACTAGTTAGTTATCGATACTTTGCGAAGGTTTTTGGTGAAATTCTATATTTTTTAAAGTTTTCTTTAAATCAAGTTAAGATTGAAATTACCAAAGTAATAGTTACAATGTCTAAATCAATATTGCCTACTATAGCAGGTAATATTAATTTAGAAATAAAACTATCATTTTATTTCTTTTAATTCAAAATTGAAGAAAATAAGGAAATGTGATATTACATTCGTAAAGGAAATCGTATAATTTCGCTGTAAAATTTAATTAATACTCCATTGGAACCAGACAAAAATTGCCGAAATTATTCCACCTTTTCCATTACCCTTTTAAAATACACCTCACCACAAAACCTCAGTATGAGAACATGCATTTCCCTTTATACATATTATAAAAGTTATTGTTCTCCCGCCGAAATCCATTTCTCGTTCGAATTTTTGAATAACTACGGAAGCCGACATTCGGGGGCAAATTCATTTTTCCTGTTGCCAAAGTGGAGAACCGAATTCTCGTCATTTTATAGACTAATATTCTTTAAACACCCGGTTTCTTTTACAGTGAGAGCAAGCGAGGGTGCGGGTTAGGGAGGCTGGGGCCACTCTATGGCGGTTATCACACTGCGCCGCGCTCCGCCGCGGTGCGCGGGGCGACAGATTTAATCATTGTTTTATTTTTTTATTTTATTTTATTTTTGTTTTATTCAGAAAACAAACAGCTTACAAATATATAAATTGCATAGATACAGTGTAGTTGGTCAAAGCCTATAGTTTTCACCTCTATATAACCAAGGGGTATAAAATTTAACAAATTTTAATTATACGTAGAAGCAAAGAGAAAAAGAAAGAAAAAATGGATAGAAAGAAGTTCGATGTTATGTTATGTATGTTCGATGTGATGTTCGATGTATGCAAGTACCTCAGTTTGTATAGAAAACACGCGCGGCACTTTACACTGACAACGCGCTCCGCGGCGGAGCGCGCGGCGCAGTGTGATAACCGCCTATCTACGATTATGACTCTATGTTGAAATAAAACATCAAATTGGGAACCGGACATGCATATTGCACACTGGTGGTTCCGTAATCTCTCTCATCTCATCTTCATATTCCACCGTCAACCAGTTGGAAATTAGAAAAAAAAATAGTCAGTTGAAGCCACAGTTACAAACACTGAGTACACAGACAAGTGTCTCTTCAATTCAGGTGTTAGAAAACAGGTAAAAGCTGTACTATTTACTACAGAACTCCAAAATACGAAAGTACTTATTGATATACGAGTATTATTGGCATCTAGAAATCGAAGTTTTTAGGCTTGCATTTTAATTTACTTACTAACTGACACAGCAAACACTGTTTAGCGGGGGTATGAAAAATAGTCACATACACATAAGAGGTCAAGCCGTTTAGAGAAGTTATGCTACAAACACTCTGACACGAGAATTTCATATTAAAAGTCGTTTTACTTTATTTTGTTGATTTTTGTCCGCTATTAAGCTCGCTGTTTCCTCGTGAACGAAGTCGGTACAAAAGACGGAAGTTCTTTGTACAGTTTTTCGGGTAATGTGTGGAAATGACTCTATTTGTTTCGCTTCCTTTGGGGAAATGGGCTGGTTTGCGGGAGAGTGCGGTGCGTACTGTGTGCAATGATTTAAGCGCTGTTTAGGCAGACTTGTGTTTGACGAGAGAGGAGTGTTGTTCAGATGTCGATCGATTTGAGCTCAGTCGAGGACTAAAAGTTGGCAAATTTAAGTTATTGCTACTAACTTTAAGTATATGATAGAATTTAAATATGATAATATAGAAAAGTAAGTACACCTACTTATGTCCTTTTAAGTAAATTATAGAAAACAGTAAATTGATATTTTTGTGGGAGATTAAAAAGCAGAAATAAGAGTTAATATAAATTTTGTACTTCAATTTATTATCACAATTTCCCTTCTACTTTTATACGATCGGTTACTACTACGAGCGTGATCGTCACTCATATACCTACCTCGGTTACTCGTATTTTCAAATAGTAAACATTTCTTTATATACGAACAAAACTGTTTGCTATCACATTCATTTGATCAAACTGACAATGACGGAGCACGTTTCCGTATTTATCACTGCCATCGTTTACATAGCATACGATTTTGTACTATTATAACACAACTTTGAAATATTCCCTCCGAGGCCCTCACATACGGTACCTACGGCATTTGCATAAAAAAGAAATATGCAAATCTGAATAAGGTCACGCCAATAAACTCTGTAACATGGCCGCCGCGTGAGCGCGCTGTAAATAATATAGAACAGTTATGTACGAGCCTGTACTATTACTTACTAGCTTTCCGCCCGCGGCTTCGCCCGCGTGGAATTTTGTCTGTCACAAAAAAACTTTATCGCGCGCGTCCCTGTTTCAAAAACCGGGATAAAAAACTATCCTATGTTCTTTCCCGGGACTCAAACTATCTCTATACCAAATTTCATCAAAATCGGTTGCGAGGTTTAAGCGGGAAAGCGTAACAGACAGACAGACAGACAGACAGACAGACAGAGTTACTTTCGCATTTATAATATTAGTTGGGATTCTGTGGTACGAGTGAGTAGCTTTAAAAGAGTTTGGCTGTTTTCTGACTTGTCGGCGCGGCAGCAGCGGCACGACATCAGCAAACTCGGCATACGCATATTGAGTCTATGCCGCGCCAATCAGGAACGCTTCATTGATATACAGGGTGGAATTTTGTAATGCCACCTGGAGGGAAAGTACTTTTAATATTGTAGATATAATTTTTTTCTCAAAGAAAATATTCCTTAATTTTTAAAAAGAAATAGAATTGCTTTCAAAGATTTCCAAAAATTTGCTTGCCACACCCGGGAATCGAACCAACTAAAATCTGTTAAAAATTACACCCTGTATTTTTATTACATCGATCGTTAGGGTTAACTATTACGATTAAATCTCTCTAACAAACTTGATTAATCAAATGAAAGGAAAACCATGAAATCTTAAATTATTTTAATTATGTATAGAAGATAGTATGGTATGGTAGTGAATTTTCTAAAAAAAATCGAAAATCTTTAAATGCAGTTCTCTTTCTTTTTAAAAATAAAGGAATTTTTTCTTTCAGTATTTTTTTCTATCTACAGGATTAAGAGTACTTTCCCTCCAGGTGGCATTACAAAATTCCACCCCGTATAAAGTACGGCCAAATAGCAGCGATACAAAAGGTCTATACGACTGTCGAGTTGACAATATATTCTGTCTCTTCCCATCTTGTGTATTTGTCGCATGTCTCGTTCTCCCGCCAAAATATGTCAAAGTCAGACGAGTTCACCCGTGACATTGAGTTTGTTTACATTTGGTATCGTTTCTCGTTGGCCGTACTTTAGGCGCTCGATAAGCTTTCGGTACCGCGTATGCCGAGCGTGCTGATGTATATCGTGCCACTGACGCGAAATCAGAAAACGACCTTAGTTTCTTTTCGAGGTAGGTTCTGATTGCCCGTATGCACCATGCTAACAGAATTCAAATTCTATAATAGGTTTTTGGTTGAACCCCAGTCTTCCCGTGGATGTTGTAAACATCAAGGGTCCATAACCCATGGCCAGCGTGGAGAATAATGTATACCAAATCCTCCGTGATGCCTGTGGTACTCGTAAATTAGAGAGAGTTATGTTAAATGACCTGATGATGATTATGATGACATTAAAATGGTTGTTGACCCAAATAAGGGCACGTGGCAAATATACGAATAACTTGTCCTGTCATCACTCAGTGACAAGAAAAATTATAAAAAGTGTTAGCCTATATTATGAGAAATTGTAGAGGTATATTATGATTAGACACCATAAAAATCGTCAAAATATTTTTTTAGAATACAAAAGGTAAAGAACATAATATTATAAAAGTTTAATAAATTTGCAAAAACAAAATACACAAAATAATGTAGCGTCTAAAAACGCCAGTTCTGCATGCTGGCTTACATAAGTTTCAGTGTAACTGACTTTCAAAATAAAACAAAAATTACCCACACGAATTCACGCGCTTTCCGTAATAAAAATTCATAGCACCGAAGTTAAGGCTAGACATTTCAGCGAATTCATTTTTGTTGTTATGAGCGCCGGAGGGAGAGGTAATCGAATCTTTGGACGTCAGATCAATGGGCGGAGACGATTGACGAGGCTTGTACGAACGAGAGCACATCAAGCTTCACACAGGGGCATCTTATACAGTGGGAATAAAAGCGAGTTTGCAACAGAAATTAATGGTTTGATGTGCTATCGACTGTACATAACTGTCAATAGAGAACAGCGATGGAAGAGAAAGGAAAAGTATTTATTGCCCTCTAGCTCCAGCCAGCGGCTTCACGCGGAAATTTCCATTGAAAATTCACAATTTTTCCATGAAAATTTTCTTTTTACGAATTGTTCTGGCATTTAATAATACAGATTAACATGCTGTTCATTCAACACGTTTTAATCTCATTTGGGCTTAATGTAAATGGAACGAAAATTAACGAGACACTAAACTACAAAGCGGCAATGAGTAAACAACATTTTCATATTAACTTACACCCAGAGCTGTTTCTATATTTAGAAACATGATACTATGATAAAATGGAGATTTTTACTGTGCAAAAACGCTTTAACATGGAAACAGCTTGCACTAAGCGTTTGGATGACTCTTTTATAATGCGAACAGCTAGAGACTGGAATTCGCTGCCTGCTGCTGTCTTTCCCGAAAACTATAATCCGGGTCTTTTCAAAGCGAGAGTGAATAGGCACTTACAGGGCAGATATGTACCATTCTAGACTGCATCCCACTTAACATCAGGTGCGATTGTGGTCAAATACCTGCTTTGTTGTGCATAAAAAAAACAGTTTACATCCTCGTGCACAAAATACGTGTATCTCTTTGAATATTAACAAAGAGTTTGATTCCTATATCTCGGAAAATATTTACTTGCACTTAGTCCTACTTGTAAAAATATTTTTCGCAGCTCAAAAATTCTCACGCTTCATTTTTCATCAAGTATGAATCTGAAATAATCTATACTTATAATAAATCTGTAGAGAGGTCTATTCTGTACATGAAATATATTTTCAAAATAACTATCAGGGGGTGATTAGTGATCGATACTGATGCCAAAAATGCAATCAGTAAAATTTTTGTCTGTCTGTCTGTCTGTCTGTCTGTCTGTCTGTCTGTCTGTCTGTATGTTCCTTATAGAAACAAAAACTAATCGACGTATTTTAACGAAACTTGGTACAATTATTCTTCATGCTCCTGGGCAGGTTATAGGATACTTAGGAATTCCCACGGGAACGGGAATTAGCGGGTAAATCCTTTTGTATGAAAAATCTAAACCGCTTGAGTTAGACGCTTAAAATTTGTCATGCAGGTACCTTAGTAAACATAAAGCTTAGTTACAACAGGATATTGCAAAATTCCCACGGGGACGGGAGTTAGCGGAAAAAAACATTTGTATGAAAAATCTAAACCGCTTAAGTTAGACGCTTGAAATTTGGCATGCAGGTATCTTAGTAAACTTAAAGCTTAGTTACAACAGCATATTGCAAAATTCCCGCGGGAACGGGAGTTAGCGGGAAAAAACATTTGTATGAAAAAATCTAAACCGCGTAAGATAGATGAAGGGGGTAAAACGGGATCCACGCGTACGAAGTCGCGGGCGGCCGCTAGTCCAAACTATTTTTTTATTGCACTTACATTATGTTACATTAAAAAAATAGCTCTACATTTTAATTACTTTCTAAATCTTTCAAAATTTTAATTATAATAAGTAGGATTAACTTCAGTAATGTCTATATCCACTAAACTTTCTAGGCCCGATCAGATGCCGTAAGCAACTAAAGTGTGCTTATTTAGCTCAATCCGATTTGGCTTGTTCATCCGAATTTCAGCTGTCAATTCAATCCCGTATTGAATCCACAACCGGCCGGGTAATGGAATTGTTTGTTACCAGTGACACGCGTATTTTGGCTCGAGTTAGTGCCGTTATAAAGAGTTCAATCGGAACGAATCAATTTTAAATTATATTCATAAACGTTTTCCGTTTTGTTTTTGTTTTTCTGCAGTTTTTGAGATTGAATCACGTTTTAATAGGGTTTGTAGAGGTGTTCTACACCTTTAAAGCCTGAATGTGATGATTCTTTTCTTGGAAATTCATCACACTGTAATGTCTAATACTAACACAGTCTTTAGGTACTAACAGCAGCCACAGATTGACACCATGCAATGCCTCTAGACAATAATATCTCTAGATAAAATCAAGTAAAATGCAGGTCAAGACCTGTGTAGTTAAAGAATGGTACAGTTTTTGAAATTTCTAATAAGCAATCGTAAAATTGTTGTCATCACGATGTTACAACGTAAACACAGGGTCTCTATATCCAACACGATAGAAGAAGTATTTACACTATCTCAAAGATAAATTTAACCGCCGAAGACACAATTTAAGCTAAACGATTACCCGAAATCGGGGGAAATCCGTAATTTATTCATGATTTAGCGCTAATTCAGGTGCATTACGCCAAATGACTCCTAGGGAGCCAAACAAAATTTAATTGGCGCCATTTCGCGCAAACAAGCGGCCGAGTCGAAACCAATTATCGTTTTCGCGTCGGAATATCGAAAGTTCGCAGCAGGTGCGCGTAACGTTACGTCGTGAAAAGTAGGCGATAGCGGAACTTACGCAATACGCATGTAAAAGTCAAAGTCAAAGTAATTTGCATAAATTTAAATAGTACTTACAAACTTACATGCTCTTAGGCGTTATTTCCCAGTCGATGAATTACCTGATGTTGTGCCCTGAGTGCCCAAGCAACTGCACTCACGAGGATTTGATGAGTGCTGCTGACAACGCCACTCTTGTGGCGGAGTTTTGGGCTGACACTGTGTAGGTTTGTTGTCGACACGAAAAGAAGAAGATGCTCTTAGGCACCTATTCAAGATTGAATAAGCAGCGATTTAACGTTTTATGCTACGCTTAAAAAGCTTCACGTAAGTGAGAGCAAGAAGTGTACATTACGGAGCTAGCTAGCAACTGTATCTAAGTCAAACCCAATGACAGAAGACCAATATCTTTTGTAACAGATATGCTTCGTCTTCTTTTGTATCATATTTAAGGACATAAGTAGTGACAACGAATGTCGAAAACGTTACATTGTCCAAAGGCAAGGCCTTGTACCTGCCGACAAAGTAATATTCATAATTGAATTTATACCAACTTTGTCCCAAGATCGGACAACCGCTTCAACAACCCTAATTTCTTTTTAGATACTTATCTGGATGACTGTAACTATACAGACTGCATTCTGAACAAGTGCGCCATAACACTTATCCCATTCTAGAGTTGCATACACAAAGTTGTCTTTGTTCAGTTTTGGATTGAATTAACTCGACAGAATAAGGATGCATTCAAAATTACAATCTTAGATCTACAGATTATGACTTAAGCCGACTCCCCAGTCGTCGCCCGTGGCGTATAAATCACGATTGGCCCGGTGGCCGAGTCATTAGCGGCCCACCGCGACCGGCTCAGATTGAATTGTGACTGTTTCCTGCGGGATTTGCCTCTAATACTAAATATCCAGAATAACCGTAGTTATAATGCTTACGAGAAACTTCTAACTTAGTTAGCCGATTGGAACAAACGAAATGAATGCTGCCGCGAATACAAATTCGCTTGGATTGAAGCGTTTGTTGCTTTGGAAAGTAAATAACTGGATAGTGGAGGTTTCTGAATGATTTAAATAGAGCTTTATGAGCTTTTGAATCGCGCAGGTTTGTTGTTCTACAAAACTTGCAGTTAAATAAAGTCAACCGCTAAATTATTTACATTTAACTTTGACTTTTACATGAGCTGCCTTTTTAAATGTTTTAAATTTTTTACATCCCATTGAGTTAAAATTAGATAATCATCTACCCTAAGATTGGTAGCGAGTCATGTCCATTGTCCATATTATGTTTTTATCATTATTTAAATCCTTCAGTTGCCTCTGGTAAATTACAAAGATCGTCTTCATGCAATAGGTAGAGCAAAATAAAGCTTGTGATGACCTGAAGTTGATGGTAAAAGTGTTATTCTGACAAGGTCTTACGATTTTATATTATACCTACACTAGCTTTTGCCCGCGGCTTCACCCGCGTGAAATTTAGTGTCACAGATCGGCATAAATTATAACCTGTATGTTAATCTGAGTTACAAACAATAATACTGTAAAGTTTCAACAAAATCCGTTCAGTGGTTTTTGCGTGAAAGAGTAACAAACATCCAGACATCTAAACTTTCGCATTTATAATATTAGTAGGACTAGTAGGATAATAAATGTAAGTAAAAACAAATGAAAACGCAATTCATAAGCCGCGAACCCACATGAGCAACTTAAATGGGTTCTCAATAAACCGGCGGTGCACTGCGCTCGAGCGGTCTTGAGCTGAGCAAACAATTTTAAACTAATGTGGTGAAATATGGAAATCTACGGCGAAGGTAAATCCAGCGAACTGCTAACTTTGTTTTCTGAACCGCATTACTTAATTTCCTTGAGCTAATACTTGATTTGTTACTTAGTGCTTTTGTTTCAAGTTTAAAAGTGAGTGAAACGACCGAATGTTTCACCAGGAAATCCAACGAATGACTTGTATGTAATGTACTGAAATGTTTTACTTAGGCTGGGTTGCACCATCTTACTTTAACTTTAACAAACGTCAAAAATCTGTCAAACTCCACACAAAAACATCGTTAAAGTTACCGTTAAAGTTGGGTGGTGCAACTCAGCCTTAGTAAACACAATAATAGACTAAAAATTACAAATCCATTGACAATATTCATAGTTTTCTGATAAAATGTTCTGTTTGCAACCTTTTTTTCCATTAATGCACGCGAAGGGAACTTTTCACTCTGAAACTTTTGATTGTAAACTCTCTGAATTATAAATATGCACAGAATATTTTAAACACAGTTAATGTTGTACTATGCCATTCTAGTTCAATATTTTAGTTGAACTAATGGAGTTAGTTGCTAACTTCGGTATACTCCACGTACCCGTTCTTGATACTTGGTGATTAAGGTGATTGTGTGCACCAGCACACGATTAGCTGGCAGCACTGCGACCTTAATTTGGGTGCCTTTCGTGTAATTTGTCACAAACTTGTGACATTTTTACTACACTAAAAGTAAAAAACTCGATAATATTTCAAGTAGTACGAGATCTACTCGTATACATTGTAGTCGGAAGTACCTACATCAGACTACATTTTGGTGTTTAGATTATAGTTTAAAGTAATCCTAATATTAGCATTAACACAAAACTTCTTTCTGGTAGAAAGCACTATTATAGTAGGTACTTTGCACTGAAGAGAAAAGTCTTAACCATTAAACTTTTTTTATTTTCTTCTCAATTAATTTCGTTGCTGATCCATCGGTATTCATAAAAAAAAGAAAGAACATCTTCACTTTTCAACGGAACAAACTTAGGTGCTAATATTTGTGATACTTTCATACACAGAAATTGCAGGATCAAAAACATATTATTAGTCCCGTTAAACATTCCTATGTGGCTACACTACTCATACAACCTACACAAGTTGTTTTGTTCAAAGTTTATGCAGCGCATTATCAACGCGGGTGGAATCACTTCAACAATCGCATGAATTCCTTAAACAATGCTTTAGTATCACTAGTTTCCACTGGTTTATAATGAAAGTTCTGAGTGAATGAGTTTGTTCCGGCGTTTCTTCTTAGCACTTGCCGTATGTTTGTCTCGAAGCGCAGGTAGGGCCCAAAAGATAAGGAGACATGTAAAGTGCTTAAGCGCTATCTTTTTTGTTATTCTGTTAGACGTTGCCAAAACATTGGTAAAAAATTAATAAAATATTTTTGATTTGATTTGAGAGAAATCTAGGAAAATGATCTTTCATGCACTCAGCGGCACGGAATTTGGCCCAAGCCTAAACAGCCAGATATGAGGCCAAATACGAGTAGGTGTTATACCTATACCTAAGTTTCGTGTGACATGTTAACAGAACAGGTATACAACACCTATTTGGCCTCATATCTGGCTATTTAGGCTTGAGCCAAATTCCGTGCCTCTGAGTGTATTTAATTCCGCAAATAGGTACATAACTCTAGCAATTACATACGTTCATTATAAGTATGTACTAACTTAATTAAAAAAAGATAAAGTAATAATTAAAAATTTTACGTTCAATTTCACATTCGAGTTAAAAAACTTTTTTCCATAACTCTATGAAGTCAATATAGCAAAATTGTAATAAGAAAAAATACACAGAAACAAGCAATTTATATGCGAATTTCCATTTCAAAAGGACCATTGTGAAACATGAACTCAGTGCTTAAAGTTTTATACATTTTACATTATCCGGCATCTGTGAAATCGTTTCAGCGCTCACAGTGTGAAGGCTGTAACATAGCTTTTATAATATTTCCGCTGCAATCGCTGTACTTATTTTAATATGGCGGAGGATAACGTAATAAGCAGAAAACAGTGTTTAAGCTACATTTTGCTTGGACTGTGCTAATATACAAGTAAACTGTTAGCTAAACTGAAAACGCCGCTTTGCTTGACTTATTTGAAGAAAAAATAAATTTTCAGTGCAGGAATTTATTGGGAAATTATATAAATTTTGCATTCAAAGCATTACAATATTTTTAATCTTTTTCACAACACTTTATAACTGAAAATAATAGATGTTAAATCATTTAATGATAAAAGTAAAGCCAATCTTTTCATAAATTATTGTTCTCACAAAAACGAAGTAGTAATTCACAACAAGAATGATAAAACATAATAACATTTATTTATGTGGGCAGATGCATTTGGATTATGCCAAAGTTGGGTTTTGTAGGAACAGCAATTTAGGTGTTTTGCTTGCGAAACTTTAGTTAAACTACTTAAGTTATTGTTGCATTTTGACGTCAAGAAAACATCACTGGGGAACTTTTCAAAATTGCTGTTTAAGTAGAGTTAAAATTTGAATTCGCCATTCGTAAGAAGGTCACAAGAACGTTAAATAAAATTAAGAAAAATGGTCTTTGTTGCTGGTTTTATCGCCATATTTATTTACTCCTACAACAGAGCTATGTATTTATGTCTTACTTTCAGTAGCTTTTTTCAACTCTTTACTACACAGGATATAAACTCTCTTAAGTTGGAGAATCATAATGCACTAGCAAGTAAGGTCACTTTGTGTATCGTATTGTCTAGTATTATAATATTGTTTTGCAATATATCAATGCTTGGAGCTTTCTTAAGCTCGCTCTAATTGCGATATGCTTCGATTTAGCCAAGGATTGTGGCTTCAAGTTAAGTCTTCACACACTACACACAGCTGCAGGTTTCTCCTGTCATAAATTTGATTGGGCATATAAATAGATGTAGACAGGCGTTTCCCCCAAAAATGTTTCTAAAAGTACAGCTGTTGAATTCCTGTCACAAACAACATAGGCGGCGTGAACGTCTGCCACTTAGCAACATGAAAATGCAGAGCGGAGAGCTGGCCCGCAGGTCGCAAAGAGCCGAAACTCGTTTAGCCGCGATCGCTTTAAATCAAGCAGGAAAAATTACTCGGAGCACTCTTGAGCTCGCTCCAAACTTCCCTCTGAGGCTGCGACGCCCTCATTATATTGTGTTCACGTTTGTGCCTCGGACTTGGTGCTTGCCATGAGAGGTTAATCTGATTTTAACTACTAGTTATCTGGTCACTTAAGTCGATATTCGACATAGCTTACGAAGTGGATGCCCCATAGATACGAGAAGAGTCATTTTATTAGAAAAAAAAACTTGTTAAAAATAGTTTTGAATTCAATTTGTTTGCATACCTAAATAACATTTAAAGTCTGGCAGTTTCATTGAAATTCTAAACTGAGTAGCATTAGTCTTTCTCGTGATCTTTTTATATTTGAAAAGTTACAATTAAAGTCGTCAATGAATTACGAGTAAACATGATCCCAATGCTGCCCTTTCGTACACCTTTTTTACTGACTCTATTTTTTTTTCATTATGTAATTTTTTCAGCTTAACAATCTGCTACTTTAATTAAAATAGTAAGACACGGGTCTTAAGATACGTGTCTTTCTATTTTAATTGAAATGGAACGTGAAATTTAATATTATAGTATCTTAAATCTGCTACTTTAAATCCGAGACCTTTAATATAGGTACTTAGAACTTCTTCAATAAAAGTGCACAAAAGTCGCCCAAAACTGCACCTTGCGGCACACCCCACAAAACGTTCTGGCGAGCCGGAGCGCAGACAGGCTGCTTCAATCTTATTTTTACAATGTACGTGTCACTAAAACGTCAACGTTATTGCGGGGGAATGCGCCCGCGACGTCTCCTTTCAGCATCAATATCTTATATTTCACGACTTTCTGCACTGAATAAAGAAATACGAAGTTGTACGTTTCAAGAAAACTTTGTCCGAGGTCCCAATTGAAGAGAAAATCTATAAACTTTTCAAGATCACAAGCTCAATTTGGGTCGGTGTGGCACGATTAGCTAACGACTCTCATTGGTACAGAATGAAACTTTTGTGAAGTTCGGTAAGTAGGTATCAATTGAAAAGTTGTGTATTGTTAAGACTTAGCTTAAACTTCTTGGACTATGGCTAATTGGGTTGGAAAATAATATTAGGACATTAATGAAGTCAACACAACCTGCTACGATTTATTATAAACGGTTCTTTTTACAGCAACTAAAGCGCGTAAAATCATATTTTGCAGTGCAAGCCGTGTGTGGTGCTAGTTATAAACATTTGCCGTGTTCCGTGTGACGTGCGTCAGGCAGCATAAACACAGTTGGGCATGCGGGAGATAACGACTCAGGGCGATAATGCGGCGGGGACATGGTAACATACGTAGCGTTTTGTTTACATCACCAAATCCAGATGTGCTAGCCATTGTACTTGTTGTATTTTGCGATTTTAACAGATCAGGATAATTTAAAATCCCAACTAATATTATAAATGCGAAAGTAACTCTGTCTGTCTGTCTGTTACGCTTTCCCGCTTAAACCTCGCAACCGATTTTGATGAAATTTGGCATAGAGATAGTTTGAGTCCCGGGAAAGAACATAGGATAGTTTTTATCCCGGTTTTTGAAACAGGGACGCGCGCGATAAAGTTTTTCTGTGACAGACAAAATTCCACGCGGGCGAAGCCGCGGGCGGAAAGCTAGTAATTTAATAAACAAAGGGGCAGGAGTTGTTATGCAACACTAGTTATAAAAACCTAGCTATACACAGTAAGCTTGTACATTCTAGCATGGGCGCGGAAAGTCGTAGTATAAAATGAATAGTCTACTATTTTTATTATTCAACTCTACCTCTTTTCATTTGAGAATTTATTTATGTTCGTTCATTCATTCGTTCGTTTCAGCCAAATGACGTCCACCGCTGGACAAAGGCCTCCCCCAAGGATTTCCATAACGAACGGTCCTGCGCATGCCGAGAATTAATGTGCTCATTGGAAAGATTTTAGCAAACTACAAAAAACTGTTTAATTTTCATATTCACGTTCGTCGGCCGTTTGGTGTAGTGGTTCGAAACGGACTACTATTCCGGAGGTAGCGGGTTCGATTCCCGCACAGTACAAACATTTGTGCGCATGAACATATTTGTTTGTATTGGACTGGGTGTTTTCTATGTATAATAAGTATGTATTTACAAAAAAAAGTATTTAAGTATGTTTATATCCGTTGTCTAGTACCCATAGTACAAGCTTTGCTTAGTTTGGGACTACAAGCGCAGTGTAAAATGTCTAAGGATATTTATTTATTTATTTATTTCATAATCATCTGCACTCTTGGACGAATCAACCCGTCCAAGACTGCACTGAACTGAACAGCAGCTTCTTACCAATCGCTCTCCTATGCACTATAACAGCTTTCTAATTACACAAGCAAGAATACCCTCAACTCTCACAGTGGAGGTGAACGATAAAGCGATACAGCTTATTTAGAGCTACACTGGCACCTCCAGCGAAGCCGAGTATGAACAAGTTTCAGTGTAGGGAATTTGATATGATTGGTGGATGCAGTCCAGTTTGATGGCTACGATTTTCATCAAAACAGTTTTAATTTTCGGAAACATTATTAAGAAAATGATGCTGGTTAGACGACGGCTATTTACGTATATCCGAGTATTCAGGATATTTTTTTTTATGCAGGACAAGGCAGGTATTGGACCGCAATCGTACCTGGTGTTGAGTAAGATATTATCTGTTATTCTTCTAAATTAATAAATTATGTCCATTCGAAGTAGGTACAATATCTTGCAAACTTGACTTTATTTGACTTTAATTTTACTTGTATGTGGCTCGCTCCTCTATCTACATAAAGCAACAATGTATCTTCACCCAAAAAAACAAGTACATATTTACTTCCTGGACCGTCATCTCAAAAATTTGTTAAGCAAAAGTCAGTTTACTGACTATAATAAATTTGCGAACTGACGATTTCGTATAGTACTTCGAACAACGGCTCTCTTTTCTTATAAATTCTAAAACGCCTGTCAAAATAACCAACTGTAAGCTTTGTAAGAAGTTATTAACAACTTCTTAGCTTCCTAACCGATATTGGCTGCAGCCAATAGTCTCCAGAAATGATGCTTCATTACTGGAATCGCCTCCGTGTGCGTTTGATCCGTCCATTCGCTCGTCACGACGTAACAAGATCGTAAGTAGTGGTGTGGCACAAGTTACGAAAGGTAGCGGAATAATTACAGTTAAATGCTCTTTAATTACCTAAGTTTTTTATAAACTACAGCAAACAGGTTCT
Organism: Ostrinia furnacalis; assembly: GCF_004193835.3. Classification (NCBI taxonomy): domain Eukaryota; kingdom Metazoa; phylum Arthropoda; class Insecta; order Lepidoptera; family Crambidae; genus Ostrinia; species Ostrinia furnacalis. The sequence goes on from NW_021136462.1 coordinate 147,287, forward strand.
TCTGTTCAGGAAGGAGACCATGCTCAAAAGATAGTTGACAGTGTGTGATTAAAACAACATAAAACAAAATCTTTGCTTAGTTTGGGACTAGAAGCGTAGTGTAAAATGTCCAGGGATATTTATATTTATTATTTACTAGCTTTCTGCCCGCGGCTTTGCCCGCGTGGAATTTTGTCTGTCACAGAAAAACTTTATCGCGCGCGCCCCTGTTACAAAAACCGGGATAAAAACTATCCTATGTCCTTTCCCGGGACTCAAACTATCTCTATACCAAATTTCATCAAAATCGGTTCAGTGGTTTAAGCGTGAAAGTGAGACAGACAGACAGAGTTACTTTCGCATTTAAAATATTAGTATAGATTTATTCATCAGGATTTAAGAATTATTTTTACAGTAGCGTTTCAACCTTCGACTTGATACGCCATCAGTTGGCAGTTGTAGCTGTGGCAGTGCTAGGTTTGATAATTTATACCTACAGGGAGGTATGAATATTGTGTATTTACTTATTTGTAATAATTTGTATGTTTATCCAAGGTAAGTACCTAGCTAAATTATGGTAACTAATATGTAACCTAATTATTCAAGTTCGACTATTTATCCAATTATTTTCAAGATCTCCCACGGAAATTTAGTCATGCGTGTACAAGACTATCCAATTTCATTAATATTTATCGTTAGTTGAATTTCGCAGAAACATTAGTCAAAAGACTTAAATTTTCATAAAAAACTACTTAAGTAATTAGTCAAATTTCAAAGTTCCTAAAATATGTTTTTAAATTCCCGCTCCCCGCTTGTGCACACACACTCGCAGCTAATCCACGCTTAACATTGTTCCATTTCAAAAACGGGAATGAATGTTTCCAGGAACTTTGAAGCGGCAGCTCTAGAAACTTTCCTTTTTGCCGAAATTCATAAACAAACCCGCCATCTTTTCACTCGTGGCTGAGGATTTTAGTGAACACTTAATTGGCAAGTTGAGGACTGAAAAACACTAGCGACATTTTATTTTGTACTCTCTTGTACACATTTATGATTTTATGTAAAAGTTGGGAGTCTTCGATATAGCAAGTGGGGTTAACTCTCTTGGTCAGAGTGTCGCATTTTTTGTTCTTCTATCACTTTCTAAAATAGGTTCAAAGTAACATATACTTGTAAATAACGCCTAGATGGATAGTCTTTTAAGGTACCATGTATAAAAAAAACTAATCCAGTGGTCTATAATAGTTGAAGTGCTAGCTCACTTACCTACTCAGTAAGATTAAAAGTATTCGTGTTATTTTATTTAAGAGCGAACCTTTTTCGGATAATTATGTCCAAGGTCATTGATATTCCTCTTTTATCTGTTAGTTATACAAGTGCTTACATAACCAAGCTAAGTAACCTGACATAATTTTATGCAAAAATGTAATATTTTTAAACAGGGCGATATTGAGAAGCGGCTTATCAGGCCATCTACTCAAGTCAATGGGCGCGCCTCGTTACCGTATCTTTCGGGAGTTTGAGATAACACAGAATATTATTTAACTTGAAAAGGCTGCCAATTTGATAGCGATCAGAAGCTTAAACGGGCCACTCAAACCTTTAATATTTAAATGGATTATTATTGTTGGGATGTATTAATTAGTGAACCAAATTGGATATATTTTTGTATGTTACTTACTTACCTAATGTGAAAAAAATGAAGTAGGTATTTTGTTGAAAAAAAAGGAATTAAAGTTTGATAAAACCTATCCGATCATTTCTCTTGCATAGATTAGGTATACGAAAGTGACAGCATATTTTTGCTTTCATTGACAGATTGATAGACTGAAATGCTGAAACGTGGTAATTCGTTTTAATAACTACCTAAAAAAAAGCAGCTTTAAACTCCAATTTGTCACTTCTAGATTTAAAGTTCTGAGCCTGCTCATTAAGTTTAAAGGTCGCTGTAAGTGTGGGCAACTTTAATAAACCCCAGAACAGTGTTTAAGGACATTTTACGCTCCCAAATCAGCTGTAACTCAAACCGGACTTTCGTAATTTACGTAATTTTTGCCCGAAATTGTGGTCTCCTCAAAACACGGTTGGTGGCTTGTTGTTAACTTGATTTGGGTCTGGTTAGTATTATGGGCCCTACTCAGCTGAAACTAAGGACTATATTATTTAAATTGATGTTTGTATGAATTACTGTCCAGATTTGGTTGTGTTAATGATGTTATTGCGGTTAATAGAGTCAAAATATGTAATAAATGTAAGATTTTACATGTGTCACAACTCACAAGCCTGTGTAAAAGGTAAATTTGATATGACATATAATCGTAGCTGTGGTCGTAGTTATATCTTTTTTTATCAGGGAAGTGTTTTTGTAAAAGTTGTTAACATTTTAGTGCAGGTAATATAATTCAGGCCTTTTTCTACGCATCATCAACTTCTTCGTCGTTTTATGCGTGTTTTACTATAGGTACTCCTTTGTGTTCTTAATGTAAGGACGAAGGCACAATAAGATAAAAACAGAGAATTTTTACTACAGTTGTAAAAATTTAGTATATCTAAGCAACTAATTTAGACTATCAGCTGGGCGACTTGTAATCTCAATGATCAAAGTTGTCAGCCAACATCAAAAACTTGGATTTTAATAATATCTTTTACGAGCTCTTTTACGCTAAAATTATTAAAACAGTAAGCAAAATTCAAAGCTAAACCAATAAATATTACCAGAGTTAATCCACTCACAACATCAGCAATCCACCAAAATTATATTCAAAATTCCTGGCTACGGTGGACATAAGAGGCGGTTAAATTAATATTGTAAACATGTAATTCACTAATTGAACTGTAAAACTAGTTATTAATTTACTGGGACCTGGCTGGTCAGAAATCGGGTCACTAGAACCACAGTTAGCGGATATGTAGTATAATCGTTGGTTCGTTTCAGCGAAATGACGTCCACTGCTGGACAAAGGCCACTCCCAAGGATTGCAACAACCACCGGTCCTACGCTACCCGCATCCAGGTACTTCCTGGATGGATCACCAGATCGTCGGTCGCTTTCACATAAAATAGTAGACCTAATGATCACTTCACATAAAATTTTGGGAAAAGTACTGGCTATGTATACTACTATTGGCTTTTACTTTTAAAATGTATTCAGAATCAATCTTAAAAAGCCCTCATAATAAAAAAATTCATTGACTTTTGCTTTAGCTCTTCAATTTAGTAACAAGCAAGCCCCTAAACTAATCAGCAACTAGCTTTGTGATCCATCAGCGCAGCTTTAATGCCACACAAATTGGTACCAACACAAGGTGAACTTAGTGACAATATCGTTGTGATTACATATTATTATATCATTGGGAAATAAGGTACCATCGGCCACAGTGTTAACTATCCATTTCCGTTTTGACTCTCGCTCTCATCAAATGGTGATTCTTTGCGATAGAACGAGACGACATGACCGGCAATGGGCAGTTAACACTGTTGCCGATAGTACCTAACCTTGAAATAGTTTATCAAAGAAAAATGGGTCTACTTACTTACTAAGCCCTTGTATGCTCGTCCAAAATCGGGTCGCTAGTTTGACATCACACGGGCTTATGTTTTTGCCCGCTCTAATGGAATGTGTTTAATATTAATCGGCAACCGAAAACAATTTGGCTAGTAATGTTTATCCGAATGAGATGTCATGCTTCAGTGAAGAATAATTAGTAATCGATTAAATAGGTATAAATTGGCTAGTGGGCTGGAAAGTAAATAATAAACAATTTAGGTACATTTAGTTATTCTTTAGTTTTGAATGCAATATTTAACCAATAGCACCAAAGGCAACCGTGCCTCTGTTAAACAGCGAAGCTTGCTAGAACATTAAAAATTAAATAAAACAAATTTTATAGTGGTACGAGAACTGCGACAACATAAAACTACAAAGTGTTCTTATACTTTTACCCAAAAATGAATCGTGAAGAAGGAATCGTGAGTCTAACGATGAAAAATAAATGTTAACTGTATCATAAAAGAAATCGCTATCATTAAAGAGCTCCTCGTAAAGACTTTGGCCGCTTACGCCAAAATAAATTCTCCCCCAAAAACATATTATTGCCGCTTCCACTCCCCAAAAAGGGCACCGGATCAATCAATCTAAAAACACTCGTCAATAAAACAATTCCATCCCCAGAACAATACTAAGATTTAAATAAAGAGCGCATAAAGGAACGAGCCTCCAGAAATTCCCGGATTCAAATCCACTGACCGATATCCGAAGTCCAGGGGGACGTGTTACGCGAACGATAAAACGCCCGATGGAGACATAAAGCAAGTTTCACGTCGTAAAAAGGGAGAAGGAATGGACGCACCGACAGGTATTTCTTTGCGAGGAGGGTTTTGGGGGTCTGCTGGAAGGAATATTGGCGAGAATGACCCCTTTTTTGCAGAAAATATCATGAAAGTATCAAAACCATCCAAACATTGCTACATTCGTTTCAAAGTGCCAAATCTTGGTCGAAAATTGAATGAAAATATATTTGATCAAGAAAGGGTACAAATGATCGATCACAACTTTTCAGTATATACTAAAGTCCTAAACAACATGTTCAAACTCTGTTTGCATAAGACAAGAGATGATGGATGTGAATGGCCTTTTGAACTAGCAGAATATCTATGTAGATTAAGCGAGGCAAACATTATTCACTACAAGTCCTTCAAATACCCCTTACTACATGAGTAAAGAACATCTGTACTCTGTGCCCTTGCCCCTTAGATAATAATTATAACCGTGACCTAAGCTTTTGGGATAACCAATGTGTCAACTAATGTTTATACCTACAGTTCTTTTAAGTGTTTTTAAAAAATCACTACAATAAAAGCTCTCGTCAATGGTTTACAGTTAGGCTGGGTTGCACCATCTTACTTTACCTTTAACAAACGTCAAAAATCTGTCAAACTCCATACAAAAAACACCGGTTATCGTTATAGTTACCGTTAAAGTTAAGTGTTGCAACTCAGCCTTAATATACTTTATTTGTTTTATCTACATTTTAATTTAAGACCAAAAGTCTTGAAAGCAAATTCAAGACTGCAAACTGACCAAAACATCGAGCATACTGCTTAGCCACTTGGCAACCAAAGTCGTTTGCGGTGGCCGCTCGTGGTCGCGCTATTAATTATTGGATAATTAAACTATCTATGCCCCTGTGGAGAGGCAAATTGATGTTAAGCGGTTGTCCGGACAAACATAGTAGCTACAAGTTTGGTCTATGGAGAATTAGCACAATGTTAAAGTCAAAAGTTCAAGTTATTTCCATTGCTCCAGCAAATTACATATTAGGTACGAGTATTTTAATATTTTTTAATTGTTGTATCGAAGTGCTATGGAGAGGGCTATGCTTGGTGTTTCTTTGCGAGATCGAATCAGAAATGAGGAGATCCGCAAACGAACCAAAGTCGCTGACATAGCCCGACGTATTAGCAAGCTGAAGTGGCAATGGGCAGGGCACATAGTACGCAGAACTGACGGCCGATGGGGCAGAAAGGTTCTGGAATGGAGGCCGCGTACCGGAAAACGCAGCGTGGGACGTCCACCTACAAGGTGGACCGACGACATCGTAAAGGTAGCAGGGAAGCGCTGGACGCAGGCCGCTACCAATCGATCAACATGGATAGCATTGGGGGAGGCCTATGTTCAGCAGTGGACGTCCTGTGGCTGAAATGATGATGATGATGATCGAAGTGACATTATGTGATATAATACCTACTATAATATGAAAATTTTCACCCTCGTCTTTGGAAAAAAAGCATCATTTTGATAGAAACTGGTACCTACTCTACTCATAAGAATCGCGATAGATTTGAAGAGTAGGTAGGAGGAGTACCTTCCTCAATTTATGGGTTTGAATTTAAGATTTTTAACTAATTAAATTCTACCAAATACCCATTTCGATATTCCAGTATATTTTGTTTAATGTATGTTTTATTCGATTATTATTTATTAGAACTTAGTACTTCGAGGAACACATCCCTTTAATGTTTGCATTCAGTAGAAAAACGTACTCAAACAAAGTAAGCAGACTTACAAATACAGTTTTATTTATTTACACTATGAAATGAGGTCACACATGTTTGTGTAACTAAGGCGGACTGCAAACGTGGTGACTTTTCAGTCAAAAGGTCCTGCGATCATGTAAATGTGAGTAGATAAGGCAAATTTAAATATTGTCTTCGAATTGTTTTAGTAGTCTATGTAAAACAACAGTACATCATTCTGATCATTGATCATCTTATGCATAAAACAGTAATGTAAAGTTAATCTGATAGGGTTCTGGTAAATTAGATAAGGTTATGAAGTGGAGACTAACTGTCCTGATGATGATGATAATGATATTAATTAATAATTTATTCTAAGACTCCTGATGATTGTCCAAGATCTATATCCATTTCCACTCTCAATCTCATCTCTGATAAAATAGATATATTTTTTTGTACTCTGAGTGAATTTACAAAGGCATCATTATTTGTTATATTTTATGTTATGTGTAGGTTTGTAGTATGTAGGTGGTTACTAGTTGTGTATTTGATTTTGTGTATGTTGATGTATTGTCTTCGCTGTCGCAGTAATGACAGTAAAGTGTTGTTGTGAAAAAATGAAATGAAATCTCGAAACATGATGGCAACAACAGTTGAGTTACATCATTTATGAATAAACAGTTGCCCAAAGCAACCTCGTGTGCGGCAGCACTTACTGGTTCAATATTAACGCGTTCCATTTTTAATATTTCCTTTACGGAATCCTTATACGGGGCCCTAGCAGCTCGCCTCGCCCCGTATTGCCACAACCTTGGATTTGGTCGTCCCTCGGGAACTGCGGCGGGAACGGCCTATATTTATTATGGCTTAAAACCTGACGAAACGCTTTTGCTAACAAAGACTTAGGTATAAGTTAGCCGGGAGAGTAATGTCCTTTCATATACTATAGGGTCTGATTATGTGAGAGACCGTGGTTTGTAACGCTATTCTTATACTTATGTTTATAGTAAATATTATTTGACCTTTATCTTTTTGAAAAGAGAAGTTACTTGTTCATAATATTGTATCATGATAAATAATTAATTATACGTGTAGGTAAAGCAGCCCTTTAAAGTCGCGCAACTAACACCCCTTTATGTGAAAGCGCTCACAAGTTATTTTATTATTTGTCCAAATCGACTCCACGACTCCTTCAAAAACTTTTGAGAAAATTTATTTTATTTAGAGCTTGGACTGCTTGAAAAACTTAACTCTGAGGTCAGCGTTGCCAGACGTCCCGATTTTGGCGGGACGTCCCGATTTTTAAATCAAATTTAAATGTCCCGCGCGGGACAGGCTCGGTCCCGCTTTTCGGAGAGAGACACTCACTTCACCAGACTATTGTTTTAAACGCCATATTATTCTAAAGAACAAAACATTTTTAATTTTTTTTTTTTATTCTAAAGACGAATTTAACGATAGAGTAAATCTGATTTAAAATATTATTTTTTTGTTAAAATACATTTTCTATGGCTACTTTTGCTATATATATTGTCACGTAAACGTAATTTTAAGTCAAATAAAAAGATAAATATTTGAAAACCTTTGATTATATACGTTTTTTTACTATGTCCCGCTTCTGACGGAAGAGTCCCGCTATTTCCACTCAAAAAGTACCAAAGTCCCGACTTGGCGAAAAAAAAAACTGGCAACCCTGTCTGAGGTATGGAATATTAAACAAAAAGACGAATCTAAATCGCTTAGGGAAACCCAACAGATTTGCTTGATCATGGCTTGATCCCTAAGCTAAGACATTCCGATTGTCAAACACAAATTGACGCCCACATTGAGTAGACGCTCGTCTTGCCATACGCGTGCCCTCGCATAATGCGGCTGGCTTAGCATGGCTCAGGCTCCATCATGCGCGATGGCTCGATACACTTATAATAGACGGTTTAATAGGTTTACCACGTCAGTAGATGCCACAACATAAACTGGGTATCAGGCTGTATGTATATACCTACCGAAGAGTTAGGCTGGTTACTCACTAAACTACAAAATACATTTTTAAGGTTCTAATTTATCACCTGAAAAGATGCCCCTAATGGCTAATGCGCCTGGCTTAGCATGGCTCAGGCTCCATCATGCGCGATGGTTCGATACACTTATAATAGACGGTTTAATAGGTTTACCACGTCAGTAGATGCCACAACATAAACTGGGTATCAGGCTGTATGTATATACCTACCGAAGAGTTAAGCTGGTTACTCACTAAACTACAAAATACATTTTTAAGGTTCTAATTTATCACCTGCCCCTAATGGCTAATGCGCCTGGCTTAGCATGGCTCAAGCAAGCTCCATTATGCGTGATGGTTCGATACACTTATAATAGACGGTTTAATAGGTTTACCACGTCAGTAGATGCCACAACATAAACTGGGTATCAGGCTGTATGTATATACCTACCGAAGAGTTAGGCTGGTTACTCACTAAACTACAAAATACATTTTTAAGGTTCTAATTTATCACCTGAAAAGATGCCCCTAATGGCTAATGCGCCTGGCTTAGCATGGCTCAGGCTCCATCATGCGCGATGGCTCGATACACTTATAATAGACGGTTTAATAGGTTTACCACGTCAGTAGATGCCACAACATAAACTGGGTATCAGGCTGTATGTATATACCTACCGAAGAGTTAGGCTGGTTACTCACTAAACTACAAAATACATTTTTAAGGTTCTAATTTATCACCTGAAAAGATGCCCCTAATGGCTAATGCGCCTGGCTTAGCATGGCTCAAGAAAGCTCCATTATGCGTGATGGTTCGATACACTTATAATAGTCGGTTTAATAGGTTTACCACGTCAGTAGATGCCACGACATAAACTGGATATCAGACTGTATATACCGAAGCCTTAGGCTGGTTACTCGCATAACTACAAATTACATTTTTAAGGTTCTAAATGTACACCTGAAAAGATTTCTCTAAGTAATGCGCCTGGCTTAGTATGGCTCAAGCTCCATCATGCGCGATGGCTCCATACACTTATAATATTAGATACACTATAACATACATAAACTGGGTATCAGGTTGTAGTATATAGAGCACTTAACTGTCAGTTATTAGAACCTTGAAAATATATCAAGCAGTTACAGTCACAGCTAGTGAGTACCCGGATTTAAAGCAACTCTACATGCATTAAAATAATAATTTAAGTCTCTATTGAGTAAAGTAACTCATGTACATGAATTAATTTTAAGTTAATAGTGAACCAGGATTAAAATAAAGAAGTTTCAGAAAATCTATTTAACTTAGTTAATGAGCAATTAACCGTACTCATATGTCAAAAAAATATACGAGTACTACGATTATACCTAGCGTAAAGTCTGCCTATGATTGGAGTAGTAAATAAATAAATATATTTTTTTTTTATTTGTAACTAGTGGTAAAATTTTTTATTTGTAGTGGTTGTGTAAGGCACCGTTCCCTTCCCACGATACACAAATAATGAAATTAAACGGTCTAGGCAGAGAGTGCCAGCGAATGCAGCGCAAATCCTTATCAACTATTATACCATTTTAAAACTAAACGCTCTTGCTATTATTGTGGTATTATTTGGCAGCTCTCGTGCGGTGCGGTGACAATGATTCGGAATATTTGCTTGAATCTGGCAACAATACTGACAGTTTCGTATCTGAACCTTTTAAATTAAAGTAAACTTTTTTGGGGCAAATGAATCTGGACCTTATAAAACATTTTTGCAAATCGTTGGGGTAAAAAAGTTCTTGAGTGGCGACCACGGGCCATTCGTTGGACCGACGATCTAGTGAAGGTAGCGGGAAGCACCTGGATGCGACAGTGCAGGACCGGTCCTTGGCAGGACACTATAGCAAACGACATTAGTTTGAAACGAACGAAACATTTTACGGTCATAAGGTCATAAGTCCTAGGCTACTTGGTCTTAAAAGCAATGTATAACAAATAAGTAGATTTCCACGTGAATGTAAGTGATATTTTCTTATTTTTGAACTTATATGTTCAAACAAGCGTTATCACAGTTAAAGTACAGTTTCAAATAAACCACGGTCCTTTGTTTACAAAGGATGATGGGCATATTGGGCGTTAAACCAACAGAAACAAAAAGTATACTAAATTAAAGCTTAATACTAGTACTTCATTTCATAGTATGACAACAACCCTGAAATACGCGGGGATAAGGAGATAGAGGTCGTTGAATATGCAGTTTCCATAGTATTTCACATCACATTAGGGTAATAAAAATAGTATTAGGTCAATTACATTGCTTTTATCGATCATATTGAGAGTATTTTATCATATCTTACTATCGATTCTATCGATTTAGTAAGTATGTATACCGAATAAATCATAATCGATTATTCGATTGCAATAATCGATTATATTGCTGGAAATAAGGAATTGAATTAACAATCAAATGATAGTAATGATGGTAATCAATAAAATCGATTAATCGAATTGTTAATCGATAAATCGTTTTTTGGCAATTCGATTAATAATCGATCCGTGATCGATTATGCGACAACACAATAACTTAACTGGTAGAAATCCCATTGAAACATGACTGTGTTCATGTCATTTCTCTAAATAGTACCTAGATATGGTCCTACGCTTATAATGTAGAACATGGTTTAAATAAACCATTTTTTGGCCCCACTCCTGAACTGTTGGACATAATAATGGATAAATAACTTAATGTATTTAAAATGTAAGTAGATAAGTATATTAATTAATAATATTTTTGTTTGCGTAATAAAGCACCTATTACTATTACACATTATGTCAATTTCCAAGCAAACCCGGGAGTTTTTGGTAGTTATTTATATGAAAATATATTTCTGATATTAAGTCCTAACAAATAATAGTAGTTGCATTTCTGTTGGTTTTACGCCCAGATTCCATAGAAAAGTGCCCATCATCCTTTTGACAATAATTTAATTATGAAATACTTTACTTCGGCTTCGTGCTAAATAACCAAAGTAACCATCGCAAAAGATTCCTAAACACAAAAGTTTGTTAAAAACACACAAAATTATCCACCCCAATTACATTTGTCCCATTAAAATGAACGTAACGCGTACCAACCCCAGATGGGAGACTCTCCAAAAAATATACCCTCTATTGCCCGGCTTGTTGTGAGAAAATTAAATTGCTACATTAACTTCGGTATGCTTTGCAAGCGAAAGAAAAGAGCGTAGAAGAAGGTTCCTTTTATCAGGCATATCATTTCATCTCCTTCATCACGGTGGGTGGCAAAAATTGAGGTCGTAAACTTGGTGTCAAACTTTATGAGCCGCAAATTATTTATTATTCATACAAAACCGAGAGTAAGCACGAAACTCGTATAAAGCCAAACTTATAACCTATATAAAAATACAAATTTAAAACATTTTGTGTTTCTAAATAACCTCTTATTAGATATGATCTTAGGTCTTTGAGATCTAGTTTGATAAGAGGGGCTAAATTGCACAATGTACCAAAATAGTAATCTACTAAAGTCATTATATTCTTTACTGAAACCTGAAATCTTGATTCATATTACGCAATACTTATTGGTTATCAATATTAAGACGAATCAAAGGCTTGATAAGCATTTTAGACATTCACTTTCTATGCTTTCCGTTCGCTGCGCTTGGCCAACTGCGAAGGCTCTGGCACCTATTCTTTGCCTAAGCCCTGCATTCCTTGGCCGGGTCGTTAGGAGCTCTCTTTATGCTGATGCGATGTATTAATCGCTCTTAACTAGATTACAAGGGAAAAGCTATGCAAAACCATTAGCAAATTAACTGGTAATTTGAAGAGTAATATCAAAATATTATTTATTGATATTGTAACTGTTATCGTCTCCAATTTGGTTTGTTATTTCAATGTAGAGTCGATGGCAATTGTTAAAGTTACGGTCAAAGTTAGGTGATTCAACTCAGCCTTAATGTATGACAGATTGTACAGCGCCTCTAGTGGCTACTTTCAAGAACTAAAATCTTCATAGATTTTTGATGCACTCGACAGCGGGCATACCTAACGTACGCTCATAGTAAGCACACTGACCATCTGGGTTCCTGAAATTGTAGCGACGAATCATCCTCCCATTTCATCATTTTGTATAAAAATGTGTGAGATAGAACATCATTATCATTTTTCATCATTTCAGCCATAGGACGTCCACTGCTGAACATAGATAGGCCTCCCCCAATGATTTCCACAATGGCCGGTTGGTGGCGGCCTGCATCCAGCGCCTTCCCGCTACCTTTATGAGGTCATCGGTCCACCTTGTGGGTGGACGTCCTACGCTGCGCTTTCCGGCACGTATAGATGTACGATAATAGATGGAACATAGTGTGCACTAACTAAAACTGCAGTTCGCAGAGAACGCAGTCGAACGTGTTACTGCAAAAAGTATTCAGTAAAAGCGAGGGTAAGTTTGCGCGTGAAATTATTTTGTTAGTTGCGACGAATCATCCTCTCATTTTATCATTTTGTATAAAAAAAACATGGGACGTCCACTGCTGAACATAGGCCTCCCCCAATGATTTCCACAATGGCCGGTTGGTGGCGGCCTGCATCCAGCGCCTTCCCGCTACCTTTATGAGGTCGTCGGTCCACCTTGCGGGTGGACGTCCTACGCTGCGCTTTCCGGCACGTATAGATGTTCGATAATAGATGGAACATAGTGTGCACTAACTAAAACTGCAGTTCCCAGAGAACGCAGTCGAACGTGTTACTGCAAAAAGTATTCAGTAAAAGCGAGGGTAAGTTTGCGCGTGAAATGATTTTGTTTTTTCCGTTCCACTACTTCCGCGGACAATAAACGTTACTCGCCCGTTGGAGGTGTGCTCCCGTTTTTTATTTTTCAAGTGAACTAGAATTGTTTATTCATTGGCAACAGATAGAAATGAATAACCCACATTTTATGCGGGAGTTTAAGTTCGTTGTTTTATGGTAGAGGTGGAAAACTGGCATTAAGAGCTCTTTCAAATGAAACGTTTTAAACTGGAAGTGACGTACCGATCGTACGTAATTATGTAATGCTAGAAGAGTTGCGATGCGTGGCCCGCTTTTTAAAAGAATGGCGTCGGTCCATCGAGCAGTGAAAGCGTCATTTTACTACGTTTAATGAGAAGAGGTCTTCATTCGAGAATTTAATTATTCTACCCGTCATAGGTTCTGCGACAGATAAGTATGTAGCCCTTAATAGGACAAAGCGCAAAGTCAGTTAAAGTGGCTTCAGGCTGAGTAGCACCATCTGAACTTTAGCTGTAACTAATGAGGACATGTTGGGGGACCACGGGTAAATGAGGAACATAACCGATGTTTTTGTATGGAGTTTGGCAGACTTTTGACGTTTGTCAAAGTTAAAGTAACATGCTGCAACCCGGCCGTATATTTCTGATTACGCGGCCAAACTGAATCATTCAATTCCTGTAAATCATCAGTATGTTTGCGGAATGCGGAGTCCACTGGGAGCCCAGAGCACACTATTGATGCCCACAAATTACAGACCACAAACAAACAAACATGCGTCCCAGACGGGTGTAACGGTTAGCGTTACCGCTGACCTTTATCTTAGATCTAAATTCTAATTTAATTACTATTATCTACCTAAATAAATAAACTTAAATAATAATATATCTAAATCTACGTAAAGTACCTAACTAAATAACTTAATTAAATAATTCATATTGTTCTACACTAATAAAATAAATAAAATAATAAATCTACAAGCAAACCCGCGCGAAACAAATTGTTCAATATTTCTTTTGTTCTCTGTCGAGCGGGCGGACTGTTTTTTATGCATGCGCAAGCGACGCGCCTACGGCCGCGATGCTCCCGCCGCGTCTCCTAGTCCGAGCCAGAGCGTTAGTGAGCACGGACGTATCGCTGTCCGTCACCGCCGGACCCGCGATGTACATAATATCTTAGAAACTAAAATGTAATCGCGTATTGGTGAACCCCGCTACCGGGGTTCACGTTTACCTTCACGCTCATCTTCTTCACTACAAAAACCTGCCATGCATGGCCAGCGCACTACAGCCGAACTACCACTTGGCTTCTCAACCCGGCGGAGCTGCCTGCCGTGTCGGACGGCCCGTGCGCACACTCTAAGTGGCCCTGCACCACGGTGCGTGCGGCCCTAGCCGTCTGGCGCGTCGACGACTCTGCGGGCCTACCAACTCGAGGAACCAAACCACATAACCATCAATGCTAGCGAGGACAGTGGTTTGAATATACTACCACCGGTGACGAATCTCGTGCGATACGATAGTTTGCTCGACAACCCACTCCCTAAGAGTTCTCACTTCTTTAAATTGTAATAAATGACTTGTTAACTTAAATCTATCTTTATTTCTCTAAACTTAACTATAAATTCTATTATGTAACAGCTCTAAAGCATCTAACCGTGACACGGGCAGTTTCACTATTTTCGCTTGCAAATACGTTAATTCTGGGTTAGTTATGTGCTTGTTGATTATATCTGATATCGTTTAGATCGCTTTAGATATTGAATGGTTCACATGACTCGTATGAGTACGATCTAATACAGCAGAATAATTAGAAAAACGTTATAACAGACTATTTTTGCGACATTAGTTAGGTATAAAATATCTCACGTAAACATTACGGTGATGGAAGACTAAACACAATAAAATGGATGCCTACCTATTTCATAAAAACAAAATTATTTTATAAATAAATTGAAAACTAAACAATGCACTGTCAGCCTGAACTTTTATGGGTTCTATATTTACCATGAACAATAGAAAAGTGAATAAAGTGTTTGCCGTGGGCGCCGGCCGCTTCATTAGTGCCGCGTGAATATGAATTAATTTCTTCATCGCCGCGTGAGTGCGAGCTAGGGATGGGACAAGCTGATAGTAAAATATCGATAAAATGCATTTACCGTCCCAAAATTTCACAGTTCTAGTCCATAATATTTAGATAATAGTTAATAAGACTATCTTTTGACAATCAAAAAGAAATAAGTTGCGATAGAAGACCTCAAGAAGACAGCTGGCAGAGACTGAATGAAAAAGTAAGTTATCATACTTTGTGACGTTGCTTGAGGTCTTTCTTACATACTGGACTAACATTAACTGAAATGATGATAACATAAAAGGTAGAGAAACGTTAAAAACACAATTTCATATTATCATGTTTTAACTTTGAACAAAATCGCTTATTTACTGAAGATGGTACCACTAATAAGATAAACAAAATTTCCTCCGTTTAAAATAATATTCTATGCTATTAAAGAATTATTTAAAAAAAAGTTAAAGACCTATGTCACACAATCCATCAATGTCAAACACCGTTGCAGATCCAAAGGAACGGTGACAATTAATCGTCTCAGGGAATCACAATTTGGAGCTGAATTTAATTGAATCACCGGAATCCCTGATTGACGACCACAAACCGCTAAATATTAATGCTTCAACTATAACAACTGTTTGCGGTCTGTTAGACACACAAAATGATTTGGCAAGAAACCAAAGTTTTGATAGTATTGAATTTGATCAAATTATTTGTTATAAACGAACTTGGGAATTAAATTGCTTGAGACAACAGATAAAGCAGCAATTAAGGAAGCCAAATAAAAGAAAAAGTTTGAATGGAGATCAATAAAATTGGGCGATCGTAAAGATGGTAACGAGCGAACGTTATGCTTGTTGAGAAGAAGTGATTAATTAATTGTATTGCTAATTAATTGTTAATGTAGATGTGACTGTAAGGGGTCTATGAGCCCTTAAAAAGCCTAGGCACATGACCTCTTGTTGCTCTTATTAATGGTTAATATCGAAATGGCCAATAGATTGTAAGATAAATTAGTGTATTTTATTTGACAACATCGTTTTCTTTCATATCCACTATAGTAACTGAGATCACAGCCCTAGATTCAGATTTTAGAGACTCTAGATTCGATTTGTAGGAGGGGCAAATATGCTGAAAAATATTTTGAGTAGGTATTTGTTCCTAAGCATGTTACGACATGCAGCCTTAATTAAACCTGAATATCCAAACATTAATATTGATTATGTGTTAGGGAAGGCACACTATTTAGGCTGATACTAGGATGATGACGTCAGTTATTACACCCCACATGAAGTTAAAGATTACAAACAAGTTCAAACATCATTCCGTACATAAAAACATAGAAAGTTCACATTTGTACGTTACATAGCCTAGAATTAACATTTTGCTGACACAGAAACGTCAGTTTTGATCTATGCCTATAAAATATAACATGCGGACTGCTGAGGGAGGTCCGGTCCTACCCTTTTCATTATTCAGCTATCCTGATGTCGAATCCTTCAACATAACTTTCACGCTTCTCATCTGAAGGAAAGGGCTGAGTATTTTCATAAATGTAGTTGAGATGCGAACTAGATTTGCTCAGACTTCGTCAGTTTTGAATAAATAAACTAATTTAACTGATTAGGTCGAGGATCATATTGCAACGACCTTTTTTCAAGAAAGATTGCATCTTTTCAAAATTATGGACAACGTTTACTACGAGACCAGGTTATACAAAAAAAACAGCTCAGAAAGTTACCATTGATTCAACCAAAATGTATGCAACATCCTATACAATCATAACATAATAATAAATATTTTTCGATATCACGAAAAGATGATAAACTTACAGTAGGTATTTTAGAAACTTAAAACTAAGAAAAAACTTAAGTGCTTGTCACTATCGTAGGTACTTGAATTTCATTGAACCCTATATCAAATAAACATAAATCGATATCGATATTACACGGCACCTCTCAACCCTGCTTTAATTGTAAATTTCCTTACGAACAGCATTAGTATTTAATTAAAAGTTGTCTCTAGATCCACGATGGCGGTTGTTTGGCGAAATCTCGCGCACCTCGAGTGTGCGCCTTATGCCACGAGCACGAGTTGTGCCCGTGAGAGACTTGGTAACTTTTATAATTTAATACGTCGAGTTGAAAATTCACAATTTCATTTGCGGCAGTGCTGATGATAGAAGCTTGCTTCATTTACACAGAGTTGCAGGGTGCCATAAACAAACGTAACACATGAAGTCTCTTATGACTGAGCCTCAATTTCAACACCCTGTAGAGCACACATTATTTAACAAGCTACAGCTGCTCTGCACTATACATTTTTGTAGTTTAAATAGTGCCTATTACAAACCTCAACTAAGTAGGTTATTAAGTTTTAAAAACTGTATTTAGTAATAAGATCTTTTTTATGTGCGCTTAGCGTGCAATCAAATATATTAATACATAAAGATGTCATATACTCGTATTTAGTTTGATGTGCGGTACTCTTTTTGTGATGCTGAAAGTAATCGATGTGCCTTAAACCACTTATCCTTACATACCATTTACCGTCAATCCGTCTTCTTTAGTTCATATTTTATTAATCCAATCATTTATTTGTTTTCTACGATTCAACCCAAATTTTGATACGTTCTCTATTTTTACGAACAAGTAAAATCATCATCCTCTTACTATTTGATGATGACTGATGCAAACCTAGAGGTCACTACTCAAACTTTATTGAGTTAAAATAACATTGAATCAAAATTCTTGGCCCGTCTAATCGTATCATTGGACATTTATTTTCTCGTTCAGTTGAATTGGAAATTTTGGACAGAGGGTCGAGAATAACGCATAGTACTGGAAGTAGTCATTTTATTTCTTAAGTAACACTAACCAAGAGAATTTTCAGGTACCTACCTAGGTACATACTATCTCAAAGTAGCAGTGATCTCAGACCGCCCGCGTCACTTCTAAGTTAAAATCCAGTACAATTTCAAAAAAATGTTGTTAATATAAACACAAAAAGAGTATTGCGATTTTGTTTCAGATAGATGTTTGTTATTCCTTCACGCAAAAACTTTAAAAAATAATTATGAAATTTTACAATAATAATTATTACGATGAAATAGTTCACATTGCAACAAAGTATCATCTTTCCTCTAGTGAGTATCAGGACTAAGTTGGAAATTTTAAAAAGATCAATGCCTAATAATCCAATATCGAATGAATTGCCTGTAAATTCGTGCCCGACGTGTCTTGCATAAGAAGAGCTTTTCTAAAAGAACACTCGCCGAAAGCTTTCGCGGTCACAGAGCAGATATTCTCAGAGAACACCTCTCACAATTGAAGCAATTTATACTTTCATCTTTTGCCTAAGCTGTCATTTGCATATTTTGGATGAAATTACTATATTTCCAGACTATAATTCTAAAAATATCATTACAAAAAGTTCATCATCATTATCATTAACAGTCAATGACATTGGCAGTCCACTAACTGGAGTCCACCACGAAGCACAAAATAAGCAGTCTCTCGTTTTTTTCATCCAGTTAATGCCCGTTTTCTTTTTAAGAAAGATTGTCGATTAATCGAACCAGGGGACATTCTAGATAACATATAATTTGGAGTATTTGAGGCAAAGAAATTCAGAAGAATGAAATAGTTTCTCTGTGTTGCATTACTCTTTACACTCAGTATGCTGCGGACTCACAACGGCAATCAATTCCAGCGGCGCCCGCGCACTATCTCTATAGTTTTCCGCGCTAGATTACTGAATTGCCACTAGAATGTTGTAGGAGAATTATTTGAGAAGTTATCGTTGTCAAGTTGGTCCCGGTAGAGAAGTTTTGCAACCAAACATAGGTAAATTTTTAGGTAGAGCAAAGAATAGTAGAGTGGTATAAGACATTTATGGTCATGAAAATATTAGAAAACATCTAAATCAATAAAAACATGGCCGCTATATGGAAATCATTGGGGGAGGCCTATATTCAGCAGTGAACGTCCTGTAGCTGAAACGATGAAGATGAATAAAAACATATTATTATAACTACGTGGATCATGATTCATAGTCATGATCTATTATTATATTATTAAGTGTCATTATCACTTTTTGATATCAATATTAGGCAGATAACCGGCTCCATTTTCAAAGTCGTTGGAAACTTATTGAACCAATCCCCAATATTACAAAGCAGATCATTTATTACCGAGACTGTACCGCGAGGTTCCGCTGTAGATAATATACCGTGCCTACATCCCGAAGGAAATGAGATTTTGCGTTCCCAATCAATGAGGGTCAAAGTCATTTTAACGTAATCTCCTTACGCCAACTTGAACTCTATCCTCATAGGCACAGGGCCAGCGGACCGATGTTTACAATAAATCGGGATATTCCAGCCAATTGTTCTAAGCAAAGGTTTGTAATTCGAAAAAAGGTTTGTTTGAATGCTATCATCGAATAATTCCATATGGAGGACATAACGTAGGATTTAATGGAATGGGCGTCTCGGTTGGTCCGGTCAATTGTTTTGTATATTATTATTTTTTACGTATTTTTATACAATAATATTATGTTTTGCTTTACTAGATCGAATCAGAAATGAGGAGATCCGTAAAAGAACTAAAGTCGCTGACATAGCCCGGCGGATTAGCAAGCTGAAGTGGCAGTGGGCAGGGCACATAGTACACAGAACTGACGGCCGATAGGGCAGCAAGGTTCTGGAATGGAGGCCGCGTACCGGAAAACGCAGCGTGGGACGTCCACCCACAAGGTGAACCGACGACCTTATAAAGGTAGTAGGAAGGCGCTGGATGCAGGCCGCTACCAACCGTATGATTTGGAAGTCATAGGGGGAGGCCTATGTTCAGCAGCAGTGGACGTCCTATGGCTGAAATGATGATGATGATGATGTTTTGCTTTATTACAAATTTTAGCAAATGATGATTTTTGTATCAGTCCTCACTTAGTCTTTCATGATTCGCCAAACCCTTTTTGATTTGCCAACTATGTCTAGATATCCTCTATCTATCCTCGCTCATCTTACACCTGACTAGACTTGCTGGCGTGAGCGACAGTAACTAATAGATCCGAAGTCTGAATTCCAAATGTATAGGATGCTCCTCGCGTTCATATTATAAACCGTATGCATAAATTATTGTGCTTGTGTTCAAAACAAAATGTTTTTGGAGCCACTTTTGACTTGTGATCATCATGAAAAGTATTGTTTTTTTTTTTTTTTTCAAAAAGCAGTTTTACGAATTTATTCAAACTACTACCGGCCGCCCGCGACTTCGTACGCGTGGATCCCGTTTTACCCCCTACATCTATCTTACGCGGTTTAGATTTTTTCATACAAAAGTTTTTTCCCGCTAACTCCCGTTCCCGTGGGAATTTCGGGATTTACTTGTTGTAACTAAGCTTTAAGTTTACTAAGGTACCTACATGCCAAATTTCAAGCGTCTAACTTAAGCGGTTTAGATATTTCATACAAAAGGATTTTCCCGCTAATTCCTGTTTCCGTGGGAATTCCTAAGTATACTATAACCTGCCCAGGAGTATGAAGAATAATTGTACTAAGTTTCGTTAAAATCCGTCGAGTAGTTTTTGTTTCTATAAGGAACATACAGACGGACAGACAGACAGACAGACAGACAGACAGACAGACAAAAATTTTACTGATTGCATTTTTGGCATCAGTATCGATCACTAATCACCCCCTGATAGTTATTTTGAAAAAATATTTCATGTACAGTTGACCTCTGTACAGATTTATTATAAGTATAGATTTCCTAGCATTAAGAAGGTACGTTGTAACAAAATTAGGCCTTAAGGCATAGGTTTAATTAATTCCTAACACATATTGCTAAAGTTTCGGAGCAACATCCATATAGTGACTAACGAACCATTTTCAATGGGCAAATCACGTGTGAGGGCTTACACGTGCCACTAAATATCAATGCCAAATACAAATCAATAACAAAATACCTTTACACATTCCATATTTCAGGCGAAGTGGTCAAAATGGGGAACGAAATTAACGATAGCTTCGCCGACATCGTATAAATATAGAGTTAATGAAAAGTTGATTTGTTTAGATGAGGATGGAATGTAGTGGCTATGATAGTATTCCGTCCTATTTGAATGAGCTTTTATAAGCCAGAACTAAAGTAAATTAATTTTATGTGTGCGGTT
The DNA here is from genome assembly GCF_004193835.3 of Ostrinia furnacalis. NCBI lineage: Eukaryota > Metazoa > Arthropoda > Insecta > Lepidoptera > Crambidae > Ostrinia > Ostrinia furnacalis. Next base: position 168,286 of record NW_021136462.1, read on the forward strand.
ATTTAGGTTATTAGATCTTCTAATAAATACCATCAATGTAACATGAAAAATATAAAAATGGCCAAATCTTGATTTCTGCTCAATTGCTTGTCAATGTCATTACCAAAAATTAAGTAATCCTCAGAATACAAGCTTGGAGCCAATTCTTAATAAAAAAAAGATCTCAGGAACAGATTGAAATATTATGTCATTGCTATACCTACATACCTACTTACAATGTTCCAACCAAACCTAGTTAAGCAATGATTATTACCAAAATATTTTATCAGCATCTAGAAATTTGCATAAATTTAAAAATACGATCCCCATACTGATCAAATTCCATAGCTGTCACAAGGCTCAGCAGAGTTTACTGTGCAACAATTTCAGTGATACTAAAATAAATATGGACAAAAATACGGTCTACAAAACGATAAGTTATTGTAGGAAGTAGTAAAAAATGAAACCGACACGTCAGCACGCCGTATAAAGGTTCGATAAAAGTTATAACTTATTTCAGAGACCCCGGACAAAGAAGGTTAGATCGCGCATATATTACCTCGTGCTGATGTAGGAACTATCCGTTCTTTGCAAAGATGAAAAGTTTAAGGAAGTAATCCGCCACTATTCACTATTAACCAATCATAATCTAATAATGTCGCAAACAAGTACTTGTATTTTGGTGGCTTAATAAACCGTCATAAATTTTTAAAATTTTGGATGAATAATGCATTGAAGGAAAATGTGTAAAAGAAGACTGAAATACCTATAGATATAAATTCACGTGAAAGTAGTTAAAACTCTAATCAGTAACATCTGGAATTCCAAGTATTTAAAACAATTATTCTAATTATTTAAAACAAATAAAAATTGTGTTTATTTACATACAAAAACACAAATAATTTCTTTAGGAATCCTTTGTAGATAATATAAAGCTGAGCGTACATAGTGTTCCAGAAAACTAGAAATAACGTAATATAAATAAATGGTGAGATGAACTTTTAAAGCTATAAAATTATTGCTATTCGTTTTTAAAGCTATGAAATTATTCAAAATTTTCGCATTTTATTTAAAAAAACGACGTCACGAAACTATACTTACATAATTATTATGTAGAGCACAATAAATTAAAAACATCGATTTGATGTGATGCATATCAACATTCGACATGCATACATTGGCTTGTAGAGTTTTGACAATCGGGCAATTACTGAGTACGTTTTATTTCTATAAAAAATATTTTGTAAACCATGTGAACTCATCCTTTTACAATCCACTTAAATATAAAAACGAGAGCGGTTAAAACAAAGCTACTCAGAATCGTAACGTATGAACCGAAAGAGAATTCAGAAACCAAAATGCTAGCATATGTGGGATTCTTACTGTTGCAAATGCTATTTAGCATGTTGGTGCCAGCTATCACGAATACATTGTCTTTTATACAAGGTAAGTGATCATCATCATCAACATTTCAGCCATAGGACGTCCACTGCTGAACATAGGCCTCACCCATTGATTTCCATAATAACTAATTGGTCCTGCTTCCTTCCTGTTATTTTTATGAGGTCGTCGGTCCACCTTGCGGGTGGACGTCCTACGCTGCGCTTTCCAGTACGTGGCCTCCACTCCAGAACCTTTCTGCTCCATCATGGTAAGTGAATAATTACAATGTTTCATTATGTCACAAGTATGTCTACCTCGGACAAACGATCCAGCTAGGTAGGTCCAATTTCGAGAAGGAGGTCAATCGTCGAATCCAACTCGGCTGGGCAGCGTTCGGGAAACTACGTAACATCTTTTCGTCCAAAATACCGCAGTGCCTGAAGACGAAAGTCTACAAACAATGTGTGTTACCAGTGATAACTTATGGCTCGGAAACGTGGCCTCTCACTACAGGCCTTATACAGAAGCTCAAAGTCGCACAGCGTGCTATGGAGAGGGCTATGCTTGGTGTTTCTTTGCGAGATCGAATCAGAAATGAGGAAATCCGTAAACGAACTAAAGTTGCTGACATAGCCCGACGGATTAGCAAGCTGAAGTGGCAATGGGCAGGGCATATAGTACGCAGAATTGACGGCCGATGGGGCAACAAGGTTCTGGAATGGAGGCCGCGTACCGGAAAACGCAGCGTGGGACGTCCACCTACAAGGTGGACTGACGACATCGTAAAGGTAGCAGGGAAGCGCTGGATGCAGGCTGCCACCAATCGATCAACGTGGAAAGCATTAGGGGAGGCCTATGTTCAGCAGTAGACGTCTTATGGCTGAAATGATGATGATGATGATGATTATGTCACAACTCTTAAGTACATCTAACATTATCTCTCCCATACCTAACTCTTTAAGGCATCTGGAATTCTGCATAGCTCTTACATTATCTTTGGAAACTAACACAACAGATTGTCTTTAAAAGCTACATAGGAAAATCCTCCATTGGGTTCTGGTAAATTAGGGAGGCTCTTCCTTCTGCGGTGGACACCAAATGTCCTGATCTCATCACCCAATCACTTCACATCACATCTGATGTAAGATGATAATAAAATTAGGTCTCATTTAAGCCCGCAGGAATGACCTTTTCACACCTGATATCTGTTTTCAGAACGTTCTAGAGAATTGGATGACAAGGCCCAAGTGCCACGCATAGCGTACGGAGCTCCAGCTGATATTACCGAGCACCCGTACTTCGCCATTCTAGAAGGGTGTGGGGCCGCCATCATTTCTGAAGAATGGCTAGTCACCGCTGCCCATTGCGTCCTACCTCACGGGTAAGAGTCATCACTATCATCAGCCCATATATGTTATGATTTTAGCAGCCCATAGTTACAACATAGGTAAAAGAAAAAGAATAAGTTTAAAGTAACAAATTATCTGTATCTACTAGTACGTTATTTATTTATTGTTAAAATGCAAATAAAATTGCAATAAAGAAGTAACAGCATGGTTTATTTTTCAATAGATCGATAACGGACGCAGTGATACTAGGACTTTATTGAACTAGAATAGCCGCTCAACAACTCAATGGTTTATTTTACAGATATGGCCATTATGAACAACATGTGACATTTGTCGGAAGTCATACACTTGAAAACAGTGTTCCAGTATTTATCGAAGAGATCGTCGTCCACCCTCAGTATACAGATTTAGGATTTGCTATTGTAAACGACATTGCTCTGATAAGGCTAGTAAAACCTTTGAAGTTCAGCGACAGGATACAGCCTTTGGAACTGCCCGACGAAAAATATGAACTTGAAGATGATTCTAAACATGTGTTCGTAGGAGTAGGCCTTGATGAGGTATGTACCTATATCCGTACTTAATTTATGTAAGACAAGCAATTCGCTAAAACATCTCACAAACCCATCAGACATTAACAGTTAAGGCATGTTCACACTTACACGGACGGTCCTTTGTCGTGGTCTTTCTAAAGAGACGGATATGCCAGTAGAAGTACAGTCGCGGAATGAAAAGGTTCGTCAGTTTTCAAATTGATTCCTTCAACGAATCGCGAGCACATATTACCTTTTGAAACTATGTTACAGAATAATCTCGAGATAGACAAAATAATCTTTAACTGTTAGTCAGTAAAGTTCAAAATTATTCAGATTAAAGTTGTTTGACATTTATCTTGTCAAGAAAATTTTTATGATTGAAAAACTAAAACCTTCTTGTTGGTTCAACCTGCCATTATTATTTCTATTAAATAAAAAAAAAAACATTTTGTAACATTGCACTGATGCGATGGGACAGAAAAATAAGCAAAACCTTATTCGTTAGCAAACGTCACATTTATTTAAATGTTAGCAGCACTGTTTCTTGCACTGGTATGTTGGCAGGTTTGACTCTTACAGTACCTAGTGCAAGCGAAAACCGACACTAAGGTGACGAACCTTTTCATTCCGCGACTGTACAAATGACTTTGTTCAAATTTTGATGGATCCGTATAATATTAAATAACCTTCTCTTCAGACTGTCCGTCTAAGTGTAAAAAGGCCATAACTCACAGATACTAAGCTCCTATTAGCCTGGGTTGTACCATTTTACTTTAACTTTGACATATGTCAAAAAGCTGTCAAACTCCATACAAAAACACCGGTTATCGTAATAGTTACGTTCAAAGTTAGGTGGTGTAACTCGAGCCTTAATAGAGTGAAAGTGCTTTTTAAAAGTGAGTTTTTTTATTGAAATCTTACATTATTTTAATGTTGCAGACTGGAAAGCCATCAAAACAACTCATGAAGATCGACGTAAATGGGTACTCGACGAGTACTTGCTATGCAAGGTACTTTGGCTCTATGTATTGGAGCGTGGCCCCGTTCATGTCTTGGTTGGATGAGACCACGATCTGCGCCAGGCGTGTTGAGAATCTAGTAGGAGCTGGCTACGTGAGTATAGCAATAATATTTTGAAATTGTATTTTGTATCACACATTAGCCCGCTGGGGCAGGAAAGTTCTTGAGTGGCGACCACGAGCCGGAAGACTTAGCGTCGGCAGGCCTCCCACTAGGTGGACCGACGATCTGGTGAAGGTCGCGGGAGGTGCCTGGATGCGAGCGGCGCAGGACCGGTCTTTGTGAAAATCCTTGGGGGAGGCCTTTGTCCAGCAGTGGACGTCTTTCGGCTGAAACAACAACAATAACAACGCCCTGTCAAACATCATCCACCCACACAATAAAAAATAACGCTTCATGCACACCACGCATACTTTAATCCACTTCTTAAGGAAGGTTAGGGTCCAGCTCGGCTCTGCGATCTATATGTATATGCCCCACCCATTGGCTCTTGAGTTTATCAATTCTGCGGGCCAGTTGGTCACTTTGGTTTTCCTGTGGATCTCCCGATTTCTGATTCGATCACGCAGGGAAACTCCGAGCATAGTGCGTTCCATCGGCCTTTGGCCCTGGGTAACCTTCTTATCAGGCCCATAGCATAGCATGTCATCACTGGCAACACACACAGGTCAAAGACTTTTGTCTTGTGACTGTGGTATTTTTAACGCTGCCCAGCCGAATTGGATTCAAACAATGGAGTGTTAACCGGTAATCATCATTTTCAGGGTGATTCCGGCAGCCCCATGGTGAAGGACAACGTGCTAGTTGGTATAGCTTCCTACATCATGCTAGATAACGATTGCCACTCCTGCCACAGTCGCACTTTGTACTTGGCCAACGTAGCGCACTATGTCCCGTGGATCCTTTCTCATACTGGTAAACTGTAGATGAAGAAACAAGACGAATTTCTTTTAAATATCATGTGTTTTGTATATTTTGCTTAGTAAAGTATTTATGAAACAATGACTTATTTATTTTGTAAAACGCCCACTCCCACTTCATTCTTTCTTGAAAATTCATTGGTTTAGAATTCAATAAATACAATAATTGTTAAGCCATATTTTAATCAATATGACTGAACTTGATTGTAGATGAATCAAACTTGAATTTGATTCCATAAAACAGAGCTAAGAGTATTTTCATAGGGTGGAAAATTGTGGCCGCTGAGTAAAGCATATACCCGAAAATTAAAATTAAAGCATCCACCACTAACATCATGAAAGAAAACCAGCGGTTACCCCGGCCATCAATAAAACATAACTCGGGAGCTTAGCCGTAACGAGCACGTTGCAATCTCGTTTCTATTCCGCTCGCAATAAAATCGAAGATAAAAACGTTTAGCCGTAGGTGCTCAATATAATATTCTCATTACGAAATAAGATAGAGTTGGGACTAGTACGTCTCTAGAAAAACCGGTTTCTTATCGGTTTTCAGAAACCTATGACCAATTGAGTAATCAATTTATTAAAAAATATTCTCATAGTTACTGTTACATAGTTTACATACTACTTTTATTACTGTTTTTATTCTGAAATTTTATTGTTGTCTCCTGTTGACTTAATACTAGTAACATAACCTAACTTATTTAGAGTAAAGTTATACTTAGAAAGTTCATACATACAAATTATATTTCACTGTAACTCCCAAGTCATTTCATTCTTTGTTCCCCGTGCTGAAATCACTAATCTAGATAAAAAAAAGTTTTTCTTCGTTTTTATCCTTCGAAACACACGAACAAGTCGAACAATACACTGTCCTCATTTTTTCAAGGGCAGAATGTAATACAAAACTTGGTTATTCTCTTATCAAGTACATCACTGGGATATCAGGAAGCCTATTAGTTATTCCCTTTGCGTCGCCTCCGTAATTCCAAATATTCGGTTACATTGGTAAGCTTTGATGTCGGCGAGACGCCATTTCGTGGACCTCTGTCAAACGCAAAAAGAGCGGGAAACGGCTACAAATACAAAATGGCCGAAGTCGTATGAGGAAACGGTTGGTAATTTCCCAACTGATTAACTAAACAATGAAAAGAAATTGGAGAAGGGAAATAGAATCTTCACGATCATTTATTATCGGCCCATCTTAAACTACCTACTGTGCTACACGAGTAGAAGGGCAAAAATTAAAATCAAAGCTTTATATGACGATAATCTTTGATAGGAATTAATCAATTATGAATGGATATTATCAATTCTCGACATGATAAACCTTCTTTCCCACAACATAACAAGCGATGAACGGGCATTGTTTATCGGCCACCTGGCCCGGTGGTTTGCGCACCTAGTTACTACTCCAGGAGTCGCCAGATCGTTCGTGAGACATATTTATAGTTTTCCAAATAAAATTAATACGAATAACTTTCAAACAAAGACTGACTATTGAATTATTTTAACAAAAAACAGTAGTAGCTTCATAATTTATACTATGTTAAGTTTACAGTGGAGTTTCGCCTTAATACCTTTATGACATAGGTTCATCAGAATCCAAATACTCAGTGATAGTGAGTGATTGAGACATTAGACATGCATTTGTATTTGTTTGTTATTAACATGAGTATTTTAGTCATTTCTAATACGGTAAGATGACTGTGATAATTATATTATTCTTCTCTACATTGATTTAGTATTTAACTTTTCCTTCCCCTTTTTGAAAATATCTAACATCCAAAAGTGAAAAACTTTTCATTGATATTAGACTATAACGATTGCTGTTATTAATAGTGTGACGCGCCCCGCGACGCATCGACAGCCCTAGCACCGAGCGCAGAGATTTTGACAACCCTACGGCTGCGCGGCCGCACGCCGCACGGACCGAGCTAATATAAGAGACGGCGGCGACCGCGGGCGCCTAGCATTCGCTCGGGAGCCATTGCAACAGCCAGACGTTCGCGCGCGCGTCTATCGTTCCCTCGGCTGCATTGCACAGAGTCCCTAGCGAATAGCTATCCACATTGTTCCTTACTAACCCTAACTGTTCGACTCTGGCTTGATCCGATACCTCGTCATTAATCCGCGGCTTGCCATATAGCGTCGTGTCGAGACGTTCTATCGTTGATAGCCAACCGGTTCTCGTCCTTACCGAGTAGTGCATGAGATACTCATCCCGAACCTGCGGTAGCAATCCTGCTGCCACCCTTCCTGAACTTCACACCCCCTCACCTCGTAGGTCCAACGCCTTTCCCTAGTGGTCGTACTCACTATCGAGGCTTCGGTCTCTGGCTTGAGCTAACGAACCACATCCTACCCCCCTAGTTATAAGTATCCAGACTAACACTCGATAAACCTCGCACAGGGCGCCGCCCCTCTCGCGGATACGAAAGTTAGCTAACGGGACGCGAACCGGGCGCGTCGTTATTCCTCTTGTTGTAATTAGTAAATTGTGATATAACTTGTAAAGTACTTGTAAACTTGCTCATTATTAAACGATAGCGATTTAGAGTCAGTGAAACTAGAATAAGTAAACTATTGTGGAACCTAGATTATAAAGTGCCATTGTGTTATTGATTGTGCGTTTCCTTGGTCAAATATCCCTGTAGGCATCCTGGATAGGTACACATCCCTCATCGCAGAAGGCGAACTGGGACTTAGTACTAAACAGCGGGGTGTCAGACTGAGCTAGCTTAGACGCCCCGTTGCAATAGTTTTAATTCATATTTTAATATTTTTGTAATAGTATGCCGACAGATTTGAACGCGTGCCATCCAGCAAGGATATAAGAAATTCATACGTAAGAAGATTCATAATTAGTGGTGTAATTTCTTTAAACGTTTAATATTCTTTGATTCAAACATTTTTTATTATTTGAATTTGCAGGTAAACCACTACAGACAGAGGTTGTGTATGTTCAAAGTAGGACCTGAATTGAAATGCGTTGAAAAGAATGAAGTAAAGTATCAACAACATTCATTCATTTATATTTTGCTTTCTTTTTTATAAAGAGGGCAATAAGACTGACCTGATCAATTTTACAATTTATAAGAAAATAATAATAGTATGGTTTTATCCATTGATTATGAGAAACTAAATGTACATTATTTTCTCATAGCTACCCGGAGATCCTGAAGTCGTGGCTAACCTGCTAAACATTCACAAGTTCGAGGAAAGAAAAGGACGTGGAAACGAAGTCCTCCGTATTCGTATCTAGTTGTTGCTTAAAAGCATCACTGCCAAATGAAGGGTTAAAGTTACTGAGTACTGAACTTTTAATTTCTTAACACCTTAAACGTCATGTACAAAAAATAAATTAAGTAGTTTTGAAATGGGTTGTAAAAACGTTGTTCTGCCAACGACGTGGTATCAAGACTTAAAAAGCTGCCAAAGCATCAAACGATACAATTGAACTGACTCAAACGTGCCTTTAAAAAAATATGGATTCGTGAATCATAATTTTCTCATTGGAAATGAAAATTAGGTTCATTCAAGCCTGCAATGTCCCAAACAGACTGTCATTTGCATTCCCCGTAACTACTTAGGAATAAGATTCTTTTAGGATTTTTTCTTTAAGGACGTTGGCAGCAACTTGCACCAGCACCAAATGAATAATAGCAAAAACTGTTTTAATTTTTGTTACATATCGCACTCGAAACAATACAAATTAAACCTTATTGGCAAGAGCCTCTCCCCTTTCGCAATCATTAATCATTATTAGTCCCGCACCAGACAGTGTATCAAAACTTTAGTTGTTCCTTTTAGGTGGAGTTAATTAATTAATAATTAATATCCTTTCTAGTGATGCCAAATTTTCACGCCGCCTGTTGTCAAGAGGATTTATGACCTAAGCATGTGGTTCTCAAAGTTTGAGTTAACAGTCCCACAAAAAATTATTTGAGAAAAATTCATTTACTTATGTTACACGGACCCGATAGTTGCTTTTTTCAACACAAAAACCTATAAATTTAAATTGCTAATCATAATTATGTTGATAGAGCGAATTATTTTATAGTTTATGTGCATGTTACAGATCAAAAAGGAGTACTTTTTGAATAAAGAACACACAAAACTTTGAAGCAATGTTTATTTTAAGAAAGCAAGAAAGAAATATTAGAAAAACAAAAACAAGAATTAACTGAGCAGTGCCACCTACTCACAATCATCGTGCCAACTGCAACGGCATATGCCGTAGCCCAGTGACGAAGGCCACACGACGCTGGTTTTCAGTGTGCCCCATAAGGGTCACGGACTATTTATAAAATAAATATAATGCTGCATAAAATTGAATTTATCAATTAATCAATATAAGTATAAACAAGGTTTTTTCTACGAATAAGGGCCCTCAACCACGGCGACTTTTTTTAGCGATGCAGTTGCGCTGCTGTAGCGCGTTGGCATCACTTCTGTAGTGCGTTGGCATCACTTATGTAGTGCGTTGCAAATGCGACTTAGTAGCGATGCTAAAAAGTCTCCGTGGGCTTCTCGCCCTAAAAAGTGAACATCTAAGCAAAGGACCTTTGATACTCCAAATGGGATGTCATTACCAAAGATTGAGAACCCCTGTTCTGTTTAATAAACAAATTGTTTGAAAGTCTGCGCTTTTACCGCGGGCGGTGCTTCACGCAGTTGCCTTAATTAATTCCCGCGATATCGCGAAATAAAGCGATTCCGTTATCATATTCGCGAACTCACAAATATTTGAATACACGCGAGCGAGCTACGATACGACTGGTGGAGCTCATTTTAATTATGAAAGAGGGCAACTTCAGTAATAATGTTGTGATAACGAAATTACAGACTGAAGTTATAGCCAGTATTATTCAACTTTTTAGTTGTTTAAATACCTTAAAATTAGGAATTTCAATGTAAACAATTTGAATTTGAATTAATTTGTTACTTTGAAAAAATATAGTCAATACCTAGTATTTATATCCTGAATGTGTGAATAAAGTCAGTATTCTCGTTTCAATTATTGTTCATGCATAATAATGTTAAAAAAATATCTGATAAATATAAAATTGAAAAGAGTTATTGGGGCCAATCAATCTAACTTAAGGGAGAGTCCGCTAATTTGGACCAGTTTTTTTCAATCCCATTTTACACATAGTTTTGTTTTGTTTTTGCTAATGTCCATGGTATATAATAAAAGATACATTATTCAACTTACTATTTCATAAGTATTAATGAACATGATTGTTGAATATTTAGCACAAATTAACAAAGTACAAGTTCAGAGCTTCGGTCCAATTTAGCCAACCGGTTTGATAATTTGTACCACAGGGTTACTAAATTGGATTTCAATAAATTTCAAGCCTATAAAAAAACTATGGCAAAATATTATACGATACATTCTTAACAAATTAGAAAACGAAAAGGAACAGTAGTTAATAACATAGACAATCGATATTGATTTACACGTTATCACGATTTTGAGTACAAGTTTTGTAATTCCAATTATCGTAACGCACACTTGTACCTAATCTACTTTGCCAGTCTTTTGCTTTCATTTATTGTTAGTCAAACATAACTACGCTATTATAACTTCAAAATATGATTTACTCAAAAAAATNAAGCGCTGTAGATTTTAACCAATGACGATAGGTAGTTGGCGCTTTTTACACGTCTTATTTATTTATTGAAATTTATTTGTCACATATCGTCATAAGTTAGCCTATATGTTAATCTGGGTTATAAACAATAATAATAATACTGTAAAGTTTCAACAAAAAGAAAAGTTAAAGAGTAACAAACATCCAGACATCCAGACATCATGACCTCCAAACTTTTGCCTTTATAATATTAGTAGGATAGGATATTTAACAATTCAAACTAATATTTACAATTTAGCATTTTCTTATAGTAGGTAAATATTAGTTTGGATTGTGAAATATTTAAAATAAAAAAAGAATAAAACAAAATAGGGTTTCAAATTACCTATCTTTATCTAATTTATATAGAGGTAAAGTTTGTGTGTTTGTATATTTGTTAAATTGTAAGGGGTAATCTCGGGATCTGCTGAACCGATTTTAAAAAATCTTTCACCAATAGAAAGCCACATCATATCTGAGTGTAATAGGTTATATAAAAACCGAAAAATTCTACGCGGGCGAAGCTGCGGGCGGAAAGCTAGTTTATTTATAATTATGTAAGAGCATAATTATTAAAGTCGAAGTCAAACATTCTTTATTTGTGTGGACCTATATTAACGAGAAATCTCTCGTAATCACAATCGTCTCGTTGTAATCACAAGGCGTCAAATATTTCAAGAAAAAAATTAAAAACTATCATAAAACTAAATTTTGCTCTCATGGAGCCTTTACCTACTCTGACAAATCAAGACTTAAAGAAGAAACTAATAATAAAACTATTTAACTGTCCTGCAATGAAAAGCTTGATCGGGTACAACACCTCAAGTTATTTTAGAACTTGATTTCATTAAAAGACTCTGAATATCAAATCGCTTAGGTATCTAAAGTCAAACGATTCTGAAATGTCAAGTGGCATAAAGTTGGGACTAATAAATAACCCATTAAGATAGTAGCGCCCTCCTGTCAATGACATAATATCTGGAACGATAAAGTATTGGACAACTAATAAAAATGCTTTGTCCTAAATGACTGACGGATATCGTAGAGACCTGAAAGTTGGAAGGTGTGTTCTTTGTATGACGTAGGTATCCGATTTTCCGAAATGGGGTCATGAAATGAAGGGGGTGAAAAAAGGGGGCAAAGTTTGTATGGGACAAAGTGATTCTTTGGTTCAATCTACTTGAAATTTTGCTTAACAATTCCTTAATATTATAATTCATGACAAACGTGTAAAAGGGGTAGAAAGTTATTTTGGGAGTCTTTTGCTTCGAAGTTGATATCAATACTAGATACTTACTGCTTTTGATTTAATTACTTTTTATTTTTACAAGTGTTTGAAAACTCCATGTCAGATTGCAATCAATGTCAAGTGAAATCTCAAATNTTTACTCAAAAAAATTTCAAAATCCTTTGGTAAAGTTCCATACAACTTGATGTGGTACAATTTAGCCGACTAGGTGATAGTGCTTTTAAAAAATCGGTAAAAAATATAGCTCATAAATACCGAAAAATGTTTCAAATAATTGTAATCCACACTAATTTACGCTTCTAAATAATATATTAGAAACACCCTGTGATTAAATTTAACAAAATTACAAACTAAACATGTATTGTCAAAAGTTACTTGAAAACAATGAAAAAATACTTTTCAAAATAAAACTCACGTGTTTGTTGTCACGGCAAAAACCACATGGCCGATATTAATTGATTTTAGTTGTGTATCGCTGAGTGTTGCAATTACAGACATTCAATAAATACTTTACGAAATATTACAATTTACCCGGCGGTACAATATACCGAACTCTCCCCTAACACTTATAAAACTATCCGTGATTAAAACTTACACATTACATCCAAGAGCTTTAATTTATACAACAAATAATAAAATTAATCTCAACCTTTTTTTTCTACCCGTTTTTCGAAAACTACATATTTTAGAGACACTCAATGGTTTGATTGAATAGAAAAGAAAAAAGATTGACCATCACTTACTCTACCAACCGGGCGATGTGGAAATCATTGGGGGAGGCCTAATATTTAGCAGTGGATACCTTGTAGCTGAAATGGTGATGATGATGATCCGTTATTCTCAAAATACCATCTCCACCTTTTTCCGTCTTCGTATTCCTGGCTAATATTTAGCAGAACACAGCCCACAGTGAGAAGCTAGCGAACAATTAGCATTTTAATTGTGGTGAGGCCGCGATGTTAAAGAACGACGATAAATCAAAGCAATGTTCAGATTGGAACATAAATAATAAACACTGGATATTTAGCTGTTCAATTAGATTGAGAGTTTGATAACGCAGATAGCAATCGTTAGGGCTTGTTCTCATAGAGACATCCCGTTTTTTGCAGGATTACGTGTTTTAATATTAACGTTCATACGAACATTCCGTTTGCAGTGTCCCGCAAAAAACCGATCCGTTGGAATTTGTAGTTCAAATTTCCAACAACTTATGAGATTCGACATGTGTGTTCACAAGGGAACAAGCCTTAGTCTAGGCGCAGACCATCGACTTTTAGTTGGCCGATAGTTGGGCCCATTCTAATTTGTATGAAGAATCGGTCGATACCAAATCGGTGTAATGTGCGCACTTTCATACCATAATCAACAGCCCGTCCCAACTATCGGCCAACTAAAAGTCGGTGGTCTGCGCCTAGGCTAAATCATTAGTGTCAGACTAACTTCTACTTTAAACTTCGGCAACGAACTAAAATTTAATTTGAAAAAAAAAAATATGCAGACACTAATAAAAAATACACAATAACTGATGTTTAGCAAAAACTTAAACTAAATAAGCAGCAAAGTTCATCTCAAGATCAGATCAAAATCCAATAATCTACATAGACAACAAAAGCAACCTGCACTAAGCTGTGTAAACGCAGTGAGCATAGACAAACAAGTTCATCGGGGTATTATAATATTATCTGTGATCGGGTTATATTTACCTTAAAAAGACGAGCGAAAACAAGCTGGGAGCATTATGGGGAGTCACGACTCAATGAGCTTGCTAGGGCATCTGTGACAATAAACACAATATTATTAAATGATTGCTTGTATTATCTTGATACTTAGTAATACTTTAAGGGTCTTATTTAGGACTAGTGCAAGTGGAGTTTCAACATAAACAGTCATGTGTGTATACTTAGAGTATTCGCTAAAGTCATGCGATGTTGCAAAATCATGACATGTAATAATTTTAATTAAGATTGGTAGAGATTGGTGTATTAGGGGCAACAGCGAAACTTCATCATTTTTCAGCAACTGAACGTCCATAGCTGAACATAGGCCTTCCCAATGATATTGGTAGCGGTACTTAGTACCTATGAATAAAAGAAAATAAGATTTATCGTGTAACAATACGATTACTATAAAATGGTGTTTGTTAACAAATTTTTAAGATTCGGAAACTTTGATTGGTGAACTCAAAAGTTTTTGTGTTTGATTTAAAAAAAGGTCGATGGATAGACTAAACATACGAGAATTTAAAGTTTATGTTTGATTTGTAAAAAGTCGATCAAGAGGCTAAAATACGAGCAGTATACCTATTTGACCGCATTAATCCAAGTCTAGTGTAAAGTAATCAACTCCCAAAGAAGGTCCCCTGGTTATCCCCCGACGCCCACATTTGACCCCAGCCCGCAGCGTCAAAGGACCACGCCTAGCCGTGAAATTGGATTGACAAGACACACTACGTAAATAGAGTTATTCAGCTATGCTGGACAATCATATACTGATACACATACTAGAGGCACGCTGACAGTAATTGTGTGTAGGATAAAAGAAACGTCATACTTTGTGTCCTTATAATTTGATCAAGAATTTCCCGTAATCAATACAATGGTAATGATTCAAGATACCGATCTAGAGTAATCTCATGGTTCGGATAATGCAATCAAATCAACAAGACTTTTATGCTTACTTGCATCGATTCAGGTTAATTCTGGATTGAGTCATAAGGTACACACCACCAAATCCCCTGTCACATTTCAACGAACCTGAATAATATTGATGACGTGGTTACATGAGACGAGACAAGAAAGAGTCTGGCCACTGACACAGCTTGTTTCATCATCAGCAGCCTCAGGACCTCCACTGCTGAATAATATAGGTCTCCCCCATTGATTTGCAGATTGAACGCATTTGGAATTTTCATTTCCAGGTTGACCGCATTGTCCAGCGCCTTCCCGCGAAAAGGAGACAGAAACGATTTCATACAATAATAGGCCCAATTTAGACCACAACTCATTACATTTGGCCCCACGAATCCCTATCTCCTTTTTGTAAGCCACAGGACTTTTGTTCCAGCAAATCCGCATATGTATTAACAGCCACTGTTATAATTCTGGCACAACAACGTTCCTAAACCTTATCCAAAGAATATTAAATGGTGGCTCGCTACGGGCTCCGTAAACACGCCGTTCGCTACCAATAACATAGAAAATGCAACAACCGATTGAATTTCTCTTCCTTTTCATTTCGATTTGTTTCTATTAGGGTTGGCGCATTGTTGCTAAAGGAGATACTTTTTTGAGTTAAGCGGTATGCATTTTTTCCACAGAAAGCCTAAATCTGTCGCTTACGTACAATCTTTACTATCTTACCTAATTTCATCAAAATTAACTATAATCTAGGTACAAAAACGTAAAAATACAAAACGAAGACGTATTTATACTGTTTTCATTAAATTATCCTACATATTAATAAGGACACACTATTTTTGCAAATTTTTTGAAGTGGAACATAATGTCCATGAAACTCATTGTCCAAAAGTGCTAGGGCTAATCATATTTCATAGTCTAAGCCCCATTTAAAATAGAAAGAACAGAATTATTGTGACTCAATTAAATTAAAAAATTACCTTCACTTTAACCAAGTTGTGGCGGCCCTACCCAAGGTTCCGAGGGAGGGCTGTTTACATATTTTTTCCGTGTCTACATTGTGTATTCGTGTTTGCGGCGCTTAATTGGAAATCGTATTATGTAAACTGTGAAACGTTTAAACGACACCTCCACTGTCTCTAGATTGCTAGTTAGGGACAGCTCTATTTCATTAGGTGTTTCTTTTCTCTATTCTCTTTCGATTCCGATTGAAATCTTTGCTTTTTAAGTGTTCCATCGATTTATAAGCTGGATTCAATGTTTCGCGTTGCAGTGAGACTTAAAAATACTTTGGCATTATCATTTTTCATTAAATTAATTATCAAGCACAAAGAATAGATACGTTCCTGGCAACACGATTACACTATCAAGAAGTTTTTCAAGAGCTTAGACGTCTAATCCAGCGCCTACCTGCTACCTTTAAGGCACTGGATGCAGGCCGCTACCAACCGGGCGATGTGAAAATCATTGGGGGAGGCCTATGTTCAGCAGTGGACGTCTTGTGGCTGAAATAATGATGATGATGAGTCGTCGCATGAAGATGTCTCAGCCTCCAGAGTTCAGTCCATCTCTTTTTAGTTCTTTTGTTGTTAAAGCACGCCTTGGACCCACACGTCTTCCATATATTGATTTTGAGAATTGAAGTTTAAAAAGACCATACTGAAGCTATTTAAACGTGTGTTGACACAACAAACAAGAGCTAGGTATTCTGCTTGTGACATGTCGCAGTTTGGACGCGTCTTTTGCAAACATTACAGTCGCTAACTGCCACGCTATACAGGTGGAAAGAATGTGCATTAGCTGACATGGACATAACTGCCAATTAATAAAGAGTTAATTCAACTCTCTTAAAGGGGTGAAACTCAACTTAAAGGGGTGAGTACCGATATTTCAGTTTACTTGGGCCATAAATTATGGCCCATATTCCATAACTGTCAAGTTTTACAAGAACTCTGCATACATATTTTATTCAAACGCACGAAATCATTTCAGAAAAAGTTTAAACTTTCATTTACCTTAGACTGTAATACTTAATATCAGTCTCCCAAGAGAACGCTTTATATCAAATTAAGTTCGATAGACAAAATTTCAAAGCGTACTGCTTTAACAATACGCGGCTTGAACGCGTCTGGTCGCGCGTGACATGGCCGGCCACTGTTCGAAACTATCTGTTGCGTTTTACTGAAAAATGTACAACTGATTTTACTTGTTCAAAAATGTTTAAAAGTAAAATATTATCCAAAATTGAGCAAATAAATATTTGAACTTGGATTTGAATAAAACATTTAATAATAACATAATTATTTATACGTAAATACTTTTTGAACTATGCAACAAACAAAATTATTTTTGTCTTATTCAATGTTTTTTGAAAAATTCTGAGAGAGAACATTTTTACCCTAAAATGCTCAACCAATTATGAATAAGTACTACAATTTGAACATTTAAATACTACCAAACCGCGTTCAAAAAGATTACTGTTCCTTTATAGACTTAGGACCCAAAACCAATAAATTAAACAGCGCCAGTGAAATGCAAACTGCGTCGTCGCTTTGAAAGAGGCTGCCTTTGATCTGAGGCGGGCGTTTTGTTCCCAAACGGGCACGTGCAATATACTCTACAATCTGCTGCGCTATAGTGTATGAAAATACGCGACGTAAAGCCGGCTGTGTAAAGAGAGATCCTTGAAGATGGTAACAAGATGAACATTGGTTCATTATCAGACTCAAGTATGAATATCAAGAAGATTATACGAACCTCACTCAAGTATTAGAATATAGAATATTGTTTATTTGGCACAATACATGATATAGGCACAATACAAGATTAAAACATCATAGAAAAAACAAAAATAAAATAGATTTTAAGTGCCCTGTGCCAAAAAGGTCCCTGACTCAGCATTAGTCGTGACAAAGATTATGCCATGACACTGATTTTCAGCAAGGACCTTTGGGGCACTGGGGTCGCCGTAAAAATAAAAAAATAAAAAAACAAAAAAACACAAACAAACAAACTCAAGAATAGATAAGCCTAGGATAATATGCTTCCGTTTCAGCCAAATGACATCCACTGCTGGATAAAAGCCTCCCGCAAGGATTTCCAAAACGACCGGTCCTACGCTGCCCACAGCCAGGTTTTTCCAGTGACCTTCACCGGTTCGTCGGTCCACCTTAGTGGAGGGCCTGCCCACGCTATCTTATCAATATAATTCTCAAGTGTGAATCGAGCTTAAGCGTCATTTCTTAGTTAGGTTATGATAACACAGGAATTACACTTTTTTATCGTGAAACAATCACTCCGCATTAGTACTTACAATTTCTGAATTAAATTAATAACTTAGGGCGGTTGCACCATCTTACTTTAAATTTGATAAACGTCAAAAATCTGTCAAAATCCATACAAAAAACACCGGCTATCGTTATAGTTACAGTCATAGTTAGGTGGTGCAACTCAGCCAAGCCTTAAGGCCGGGTAGCAGAGAAAATGGCGAAAATGAGGTTTTCATTTTTCATTTTTGAGGTACTAAACAGTAAAATTAAAGGCCAAGATTTTTATTGGGCATAGTTGAGGATATTTTCTAGGGCTATTAACGGATGGAAACACGATTTGATGAAGTTGACTCGATAGAATAAATTCCCAAAGTTACCTCTATTCGTTTTCTAATAATGGTTTTATTTTTAAAATAAGCGATTTGAGATTCTAAATCTTTTACTAAACTAAAGTTCNTTTTCGATACAGAGCCCCGTACATACGTTATACATAAATTATGGAAAGAAAACACCCAGACCAATACAAACAAATATGTATGCAATTTTAGTATGATATTTTTATTTATTAATAAACAAAAAGACTGAACAAAATTGATGCGTGTACTGATTAATAATTAATTAACCACATGCAAAGTTTCGTGAATTGCAACAACTATAATTTATTATCCAAGCTCTAAATAATCGCTACTACGAGTAACTGATCATAAAATGTTTTTCCAATCGCTCAAGCTCCCGAGTACCTACCGATAGGTCGGGTGACGTAATCTTGAAATTCTTTTGGCCGGCGTGGAACTTCCGGAAGGTTGGGTGACGCCACGCCTCTTTGAACCGTGTTTACTTTGGCAGTTATATTTTATATTTATTCGATTCTAAAATATATTCCCAAAAATTCTGAAAGTTGTTTTAATTTGTATCACTTGGATATTTTGAATTGTATTAGAAAGTGCTGTGAGTGTGACGCTTGAACGGAAGGAAGTCAACCTAACCTAACCAACTGCGTATTTTTATACTGTGTAGCCGCGAGAGCTCTTTGGCGCGCTGTCTTCGGCGAAGTATTGCGCGCGCAGATTTTGACAGCGCGAAATACCTACTTTAGCTGAAATACCAAGCCTTAATAAACTAAGCTGCTAGGTATGTCTGTTGTCCCAAAAAACATTTTCATCCATGTTGAAATACTTTTAAAGTGAGGCAACTAAAGGTGTAACGTAACCAAAATTTCATTAAAGATTACATTGTGCCCGTATTTGTATTCTATGCGCGAAGAATCATAAATAATATGTGCACTCCATTTTTTCTTGGTTACGTAGCTCGAGCCCCATCTGTGGACATTCTCTATGCGCGGAAAGCGCTGTGACGGACAAGTGTGGAATTTCAAACATGATTCTGACTGTACCTACACCTCACCCACAATCTTATCTCAACTGAATAAAGTTGGGAATTAAATGATTTTGCACAGAAAAGTACAGTCGATCGCGAGCACCCTTGTTTCAGATTCAGATACTGCATGCTTTTTTGAATATGTTTGTTTATTAATCAGACAGATATGGTTCGGATTCCAGAAAAAAAATCGTGGTGAATGTGAGTCAAGTTATTTAAACCAGCTCCGTATTTCAGTTTAAATGGCAGATTAAAACACCATCGAAGTGAAATAAATTGCTTGTGTCAAAATATTGATCGAAATTGAATAAAATACTTAGTATTGATTTTGAATTTATAGTATTTTATTTTACAATTCCTTAAATTTTCTCTTCAATTAGAAACAATTTCGTAATTTTCCTCATGAGTACTTTGGACCCAACGGCGCCATACCACTACTAGGCCGAGAAGATCACAGATTCATGAAAATGTAATAATTAGAAAACCTGCATTTTATCATGAAAAAAAAGGTTGCGAAATAGCTCTTTTAACAACTGCATAAAATGCCAGTGTTTATCACGATGTGCCGTCATCTGTAAACATGTCATGTGAAACATGAAAAAATGTCGCCTTTATCGCCATAACGTTACGCACTCCAGAACACCCATAACCGACCTTATAAATTGCTGATTTGGAATATTCAGTTGGCAGCGGCAATAAAACTAGCTTGTAAAAATAAGCGCCGCCTTTTACGACAGCTAAACTGTTGCCTCGATAAAGTTTTATCTCCAATCCGTCAGTTCGCATGAAGGGTTCACTACTTTATGGTATACGTGAGTGAAATTATGTTGGGGGTACGTGGAAGTTGTCTGAGGAAGTCGTTGGTGTAGCGTAGCGACATCTTACGGCGGGGAAATACAACGTGGTCGTGTCCCAGGCTTAAGGGTTGTACCATCTTACTTTAACTGTGACAAACGTCAAAAATCTGTCAAACACCATACGAAATGCACCGGTTATCGCCATAGTTACCGTTAAAGTTAGGTGATGCAACTCAGCCTAAGCAGAGTAATGCCTGAAGGATTCTGTTGACACTGAAAAAATATTAATGCTGTTTCACTATTTCAAAATGACTCAATTTTGGAAACTTTGTTTAGAACAACTTTTGAGCAAACAGCGTAACTTTTTGTACGAGTATGTAAATAAGTAAACGTTGAGTTTTAACCAACTTTTCTACGAATAATTTTTGCATAAAATTCTGAAATATATTTCAGCTCATAATAACGAAGTAGTTACCTTGTTCTGGATCACGTTATTATGTAAAGTTTAATTTCAGTACTAAAGTAAATTTTTCAGTAAGTACTGAAGGATATTTCAATGGTAACATAACATACATTCACAAGCTTCAACTAAGAATATTAAAACGAATAGTTTCTAACGTAATTAGAGAACAATTTAAGGATAATGAAACTGGAATATTTAATCACTGTAAAGTTTTGCCTGTTCAACTCCGATTCAAGTATAACATTTTAAAAGAACAATATTTTAATACAACATTTCGTAAGAAAGTAGAACACCCGGTATTTACTCGTGCTATTGCCCGTGAGCGCCTACAGACAACACAAGCTCGGAATGTGTATGGTGAGCGAACGACGCAGTACTTGGTTCCGCGACTTATTAACGAACTACCCGCTACTTTAAAAGATAATTTAAATGAAAATAACATTAAGTCCAAGCTAAGGTCGTTTTTTCTGGAACATATTTCATAGCGGAAATGCATTTGCCTAGTATGGGTACGACTTATACGAACAAATTAAACAGTAACCTCTTGGTAAATCGGCTCGACAGGGATGCCTATTGCCTATCTATGAAAATTGTAACTTTTATTATGTTTTTTCTTTGTTTCTTTGTAGAACGCAACTGTTTGATTACTAATTTAATAGACTGACCGCATCAAGCATTGCAAACAAACCTCAGTGGTTTATGCCAATGCATTTAATTGTAATATGTTTAAGAACTTCCTTTGTAAAATGATAATAAATGAAAAAAAAAAAAATACGTAAATGTAGGAAAGATTTCCCTATTTTTAGACACTTTGTGGAATACATCTCCACAAAGTGTCTAAAAATTTGGAAAAGTTGGGCTCATTTTCAAATTCTGAATTCCATCTTTGTAAGTCATATCACTCTAAAATAATTTAAAAGCTCTTACCTAATTGCTTATTCCCGAGTTCAAACCCAAAATCCAGAACAACTTCACCCCTTAAATTAAACAACAGTTAAGTCCGCGACCAATAAGTAACACTTTAGTTGGTTGTCGGAACTATTTTTCGCTGTCAGTCAAGCTAGAGGTCGTTAGCGTCGCAGTAATTAGTCCGCAGGACGAGGGTCTGTGACAGCAGCTATTGCTTACTTTGCAAAAATACTTACGTTTCAGTTGGGACATTATGCGAATGCTGAGCGGGGTTTGAGAGTCTAAGAACTGAGTTTGAGACGTATTTATTTTAACTGACTTCAAAAAACGAAGAGGTTTTTTTTTTTTTTGGGACTTCAGCGGGACAGTCCCGCTGAAGAAGAGGTTCTTGAATGATTGTACTTTTTTTTTAATGACGTTTGTCAGCCGTTTGGTGTAGTAGTGGTTCGAAACAGACTACTATTCTGGAGGTAGCGGGTTCGATTTCCGCACAGTACAAACATTTGTGTGCATGAACATATTTGTTTGTATTGGACTGGGTGTTTTCTATGTATAATAAGTATGTATTTACAAAAAAAAAGTATTTAAGTATGTTTATATTAAATTTTATCTTCTAGTCTAGAAGCGCAGTGTAAAATGTCCAAGGATATTTATTAATTATTATTAATTAGCGATATTTAATATTGAAATCGTTCATAATTTAAAAGATATAAAGCTGCCTACCTATTTATATACGAAAATATCTACATAATGATTTTCATAATTTTGATGGATGATGATTAATGAAGACATTTTTCCAAATGAAAGAATTGTAACGCTCTTTAATGTTGGTTCACAAGCCCTGAAACAAATATTTACGAATATTATTTTTCTCCTGAAATAATAATCAATTGATTAATAGGCTCGGACCTACCACCTCTCCTTTAGAGCTATATTTCACCAGGACACCATGGCGGCGCAACCAGTCGTCGCTACCAACAAAATGTATACAGCTCTATAGAGAGTTACTCACCTGGTGTTCGTTTGGTTGCGCAAAGCTGCATACATTTTGTTGGTAGCGGCGACTGGTTGC
This sequence comes from Ostrinia furnacalis, assembly GCF_004193835.3. NCBI lineage: Eukaryota > Metazoa > Arthropoda > Insecta > Lepidoptera > Crambidae > Ostrinia > Ostrinia furnacalis. The sequence continues at coordinate 190,884 of NW_021136462.1, forward strand.
GCCGCCATGGTGTCCCGGTGAAATATAGCCCTTATTGAGCATCGGCTCTTATCACTGTTCCAAGACATTGGCTATAACTGAGTCAAAACTTTCATGTTATAAATTTTTTACTCTTTACGACAAAGTTAGTGCCAATTTGAATACGAGCTTCATGAAATATGAAAGAAAACAGCAACACGAAAACACTTCACTAAAGTAGAGTGCACAAAACATTCGTAACTCGTAGTCTTACTCGTATTTATTTAACGAATTTCATCTCACTTACAGCGTCCCCTAAACAGAAATTATATTAGACACAGCTACGCATCGTTAACTCTGTCTCCTAGAGCTCTATTTGTACTCAGACTTTAACCTTTCGAAGTCAAGCCAGGCATTATTGACCTAGGTTATCAAATTAGGTTCCATTCGGTCACAGAATACTAATATCGTAGCGTAGTGCTCATACTAATAAGCTAACTTTCTTAATGATCAACATTTATTCGAAATGAAATACTGAAATTATTGTTAACTTTGGCTGGCGTAATTTTACTATTTTATCAAACTGTAATTTGATAAAACCATTTGGTAATTTTTTTAAGCTCAAACGCTACACGTTGCAATAAAATTTCCATCTTCTCAGCTCGCTATCAAGCTGTTTCGTCTCATTTTAGGTAAATGAAACTGTGCACAACCTGCATCGACCTCGACCAAAATGTTGTATTTTAAGTTCTTTGCCAAACAAAAGCTTATTACTTCAATCGAACGTACCAGGTAGGTCTCAGCATCAAACATAACAGAAAACCTTATAACCTTAACCAGCTCGCAAATATTAAGTGCCATTTTGCGGCAAAACTCTTTAAATCAAAGGTCATCCCGGTCACAGAAACAATTTCGCCATATTTGCAGCGGTAATTACGGAGGAGACAGCGATGCCCCCGGGAAATCCCCGCGAATGCCCTAACAGATTCCCGTTTGCGACGGGACGCGTGCGAAACCCATTCGGATTCCACTGTTGTTTGACGGCGGGTAGTCGTGCATTTTGATTCTCAGCTGGAGTGAAACACGGCTGTGGCATTGTAAATTGATTAAACTATTTCTTTTGTACGATATCTAAAATGTTGTTTCAGTATGTTTACAGAGTGAGTTTTAATGTAAGTAAGCGGTCAAACCACTGTATTGGGACAGCATAAAAACTCTTTGTCTTTATCTCTTAGCTGTCTGATTGTCAGAACTTAATTACCCAAACCAAGAGTTGTTGTAATACGAGTAACGTCCAAGACTCCTGGTAAAGATAATCACGCTGCAGTAACATTTTCTTGTCCTGCTATTATTACATACTGAGAAGACCACTGGTCTAAGCAGCACTACTTTATTATATTAATCCGTAGAAATTGATTATGATTAATACATTCAATCATCCGCTCATCTGACTATGATACACGTGGCTCATTCCAATTCTCGTTCCCTGCTGTAGAGTCTCACTACCACTCCTATACAGGCACTTCTACAGCTTGGCAACCATTGTAACCTGATCAGTGACAGTTGAGTTGAGTAGTCAAGCAAAATACAAAACTGTGTCCTATATTGTTTTAAATGTGAAAAATCTAAAACGTTCAAATAACGGTATCCTTGTGGTCAATGAGCTGTAATTGTCACTAGAATCAAACGTGAGAATAGAGGGACGCACGATGACGCTGGTAGGGCAAAAAAAGAATGAGACATGTATAGGGTCCTTAAGAGCATTTGACGATTTGCAAGTACTAATTTAATTAGTCTAAGCAAATAAAGAAAATTTTGATTTTGACGACTCCCCGCGCTTTTGTGCTAAGTGATGAATACCTAATTATTGTATTAAAATTAAGACAATACGAGGGGCGGCTGAAAAGTTTTGAGCCTAAGTATCTTCAAGTGTTATTATTGACTCGCGCTAAATTTAATTAAATTGCCAATAACCTCCTTAGTATATGTACAAAGTTTCATTTCATTAGCGTCATCACGCTTTAAGTAATTAATTCGTAAACATCATCATGTCTCAATCATCCGCGCAATGTACGAAATTTAAGTACACAGTTGTCATAAAATTGCTCAAAAATAGGTACAAATAGCTGACGGTAACATTTGAAGAGATGTCTACATTTTATGGGGAGTCTGGGCCTTCATTTGCCATCATGAAAGATTGGATCCGATAGTTCAAGCATGGCAGGGAGTCGCTAAAAGATGACCTCAAGTCAGGGCGGCCAGATTTCGCCATTAACGAATAAAATAATGAAAATTTAAAGAATCTTGCTTTAGAGATCAGCGAATTAAGCAGTGACAGATAGCTGAAGCCATAGGCATTAGCAAGGAACGTATCGACGATATTTTTCATACTCATTTGCACATGAAATAGGGGTGCACGCGATGAGTGCTAAAAATGCTCACGCCGCTCGACAGCCAACGTCGAGTCAAAACTTCGCAGGAGTTTTAGGACATTTTTGCCCATAATCCTAACAATTTTTTTTCTCACATTGTCACTATTGATAAATGATAGATCCAGCAGTACGATCTAGAGTCAAAATAAGAGTCAATGCAATGGATTCAAAAGGGAAAACGCCGCCGCGGAAATTCAAAGTGGAGCGATCGACACACAAGCTCATAGCCACTATTTTTGGGATTGTAGAGGAATTTTATTCATTGACTACCTACTTAAAAAAAACTACAATAAACGAGGATTATTATGCTGTACTGTTGATAAGAGTGCGTCAAGTGCTTGTTGAAATATTAAGAGGCAAACTGGCGAAAGGAAATCTGTTATTGCAAGACAATTCATCCGCGCACACCGCGCATGTTGTAAGGCTTGCCCCGGGTAAAACTGGATTTCAAGAAATTAATCACTCACCACACAGTTTAGTCCGAATCCCTAGCTATTTTGTCTAATTCTCAAATTGGAAAAAAGACCTCCAGGAACGAAGATTTTTGAGTGACAAAGAAATGAAGACGGCGTTAAAGGCTCATTTCGAAGGCAAAGATTGCGATTTTTTTTTCAGTGGGTTAAAAGCTCTTTTACACAAATGTAAGAAGTCCGTTGTAGTAGAGGGAGATTAAATAGAAAAATATATTTTTTATACTTTTCTATCGGCATTTTTAATACCCTAGGCTCAAAACTTTTCAGCCGCCCCTCGTATAATGTGAAAGATAAGTATCCAGTGATTTATTTATGAGAATAGATCTACCGGCCTCTAACACTTGTTACTAGGTAATAACGAATTTATTCAGAAGAATGGATTTAGATTCTAATAAAGGTACTCAAGTTCCGAATAATCTCGCCTCACTTAGTAAATCGGTAGCTCATTGTATACTCGGTTATTGTCGGTAACTAACAGTGTTACGAGCCTGTTACACCGATAAAGGTAAACGTTCCAATAGGTTAACCCGGTAAAGGTTATTTGCATAACCGGTTAACCTAAGGTCAGGATTAATAGGTTCTGCAAAGTGTACCAGTATATGATGGGGGCCTACTATGTTAAATGTCAAAGTCATTTCAGTATTACTTTAAAAGGTTTAGGTCAAATTTGTTTTTGTATATCTAACTCTTAAACAATGGATGACGGATGTGTTATATTTCTATTCTATTGTACGGTGGTCGGCCGTTTGGTGTAGTGGTTCGAAACGGACTACTATTCCGGAGGTAGCGGGTTCGATTCCGCACAGTACAAACATTTGTGTGCATGAACATATTTGTTTGTATTAGACTGGGTGTTTTCTATGTATAATAATAAGTATGTATGTACAAAAAAAAAAGTATTTCAGTATGTTTATAAAATAAATATCCGTTGTCTAGTACCCATAGTACAAGCTTTGCTTAGTTTGGGACTAGAAGCGCAGAGTAAAATTTCCAAGGATATTTATTTATTTATTATTATTCATGATGCACAAAAGCTACCGTAAATATTCTCATTTTTTCGTCAATAAAAAATACAATGTTTACAAGAGAGCCCATAATATTACGTGCCTGATAGGGTAAATGTAGGCTTACATAATACATAGGTGTGTACATCATTTTTATGTTCTTGCAATAAATAATTGAATCTAATATTCCTATCTAGGAACCTACTTCCCCTATTGTATTTATTGCCTTCGAACCATTAGACAGGTACAGATAGTATTACCCCATTACTGCCATTTCCCCAGGGATTCTGGTACGAGTGAGTAAGATAGACTTTAAAAGAGAAACCAACCGATTTTTAAAGGATATTAGTAATTTGTTTTTGCACGAATTACTAATAGTCCCGTTAACCCCTCGTAGTAGGTAAGCTAAATATGCTTGTGTCACGTGGACTCACCACAATAGTCGAGCGGCGGCGGGGTTCGAACCCGCGTTCCTCGCAACACGAGTCGGCCAGTCCGACCTCTTCACCGTTTGGCTATCGTGGCCTGGGACGTGTAAAAGTGCCTTTTTTAAGCTTATTTACAGTAATAAATGAGTTTTATGCGTTTTTATGAGAATTGAGTACCTCCTCCTTTTATTGAAGTCGGTTATAAATGTAAGTCGTTTTCAGAGTAGGACCCCGTAGTGTGAAACTCTGGTTTATCGGAGCTATCGCGTTAGGTCTTGACTCCCGTCGCCGGCAGGTGGCGTAGCCGCTCTGAGCCGTAAGGTTGCCAAAAGTAAAAAGCTATTTTAGAAAGAAGAAAGAAAGAAAGAAAATACATTTATTTGGCACACTAGAACAACAAATTGCATACTTAATATTAATACGATAAAAAAATTAATTTAAAAATTATGCCAAATAGGCTTCCACTCAGCATAATGCCGCAGTGCGTAGCACCACGACGCTGGTTTTCAGTGGTCGCCTGGTTTTAATGATGTTAAGTTTATTTTTTTGTTGGGTTTAACTATTTTACCAAAAACATCTTCATGTTACATATTATCAAGAGAAGCTCTTATTGGCTCGTATTGTGAAAAAGTTATAAGATGCCATGTCATCATCATCATCATCATCATTTCAGCCACAGGACGTCCACTGCTGAACATAGGCCTCCCCCAATGACTTCCACATCGCACGGTTGGTAGCGGCCTGCATCCAGCGCCTTCCTGCTACCTTTATCAGGTCGTCGGTCCACCTTGTGGGTGGACGTCCCACGCTGCGTTTTCCGGTACGTGGCCTCCATTCCAGAACCTTGCTGCCCCATCGGCCGTCAGTTCCCATGGAGAATCAATATTTTCACTTTACACTCTCTAACTCTACAAGCTGTGGCACGGTAATGCTTTTGTGAATAAGCTTCTATTAACTAACTATTATCTTACAATGATTTCAATTACTCGAATTCTAGGAAGTAATTCTGTGAATTTACTAATTTGGCTGTTTATGAGATCATATTCTCAGAACCGGAAAATTGAGCAGATTTTCTGCACGTTCCCTAAATTCACGAGGTAGGTATTTTGTTTTCAAATTAAATTGTCGGTACATTTGGCTTTCATACATTTCTGGGAATACGCGATTCAAAGTGTGACCGTCAAAAGGCTGAGTATTTCTACAAAAGGATTCAACAGTCAGTTGGTTAAAACAACAATTCATTTTCAGTTTGTATGCGTTATTTAACTTGGATCTAAAAATGTAGCATACCAAAACTTTTTTCGCTATGTGATTTCATTAACATTTTATTTCGGTAGGTTTTGGAAAACGTGATCACATTGGAACTCAACTATTTTTGTTCCCTTTTTAAATAAATACAAAATAAAGCCGAAATCATCGTAAAAGGGGGATAGCTGAAATTCTTCTATGCTAGCTGTCATGGTTGCATCTACACTAAACTTCTCAAAGTAAAGCAATAACACCAATTTTTACCGATTTCAAAAAGGAGAAAGTTCTCAATTCAGTTGGTATGTTTTTTGTTGTAAATATAACGAATCACAACAAGTATCGACGTTATCTTAAAAACCCATTGTATTTATACAAAATAGGTGACAGCCCTAAAGCTATTAAGGTGGCATACGAGTGTTTATCGACACAGAACCGGGAGCAAATATATTTGTTAGATACAACCGTGCGGGAGACAAGCCTGCCCGAGTTACTTGCCCTCACTAGCAGATATTGTGAACGGGGTGCAGACTGACCAGGATTCTATAGTGAGGTATCAGGTTACTCTGAGAATAAAGATAGCGAGGACAAAACTAAATATTCAGAAATGCACCCAAAGGGCGATGAAACGTGCTATGCTCGGAGTTTCCCTGCGTGATCGAATCAGTAATGAAAAGATCCGTAGGAGAACCAGAGTGACTGACATAGCCCGCAGAATCGCTAAAATCAAGTGGCAGTTTGGGGGCACATAGCTCGCAGAGCTGATGGCCGCTAGAGCAGATTCTCGAGTGGCGGCCACGGGCCGGAAGACGCAGTGTGGGCAGGCTCTCCACTAGGTGGACCGACGATCTGGAAGGTCGCGGGAGGTGCCTGGATGCGGGTGGCGCAGGACCGATCATCCTTGAGGAGTCTTTGTCCAGCAGTTAAATTGTTATTGAAGATCATAAATCTTGTCTACGTATGGTAGTCTTATACAGTTCAATGCATAAGTAAATCTTTACCAACATAACAGATTCTCAATAAGGTCTCGCTAATGAGAAAGCAACCACTACAGGAATTCTAAGAGTTGGTATTATGACTCCACACAGTCCACAGTAATGGGCATTGTCCCAGAGATTTTGGTTTCTCCTATGAATCTTCGATCACAGGCTTTATAAATATAGAGCCAACTATTATATCAGTCTGCATCTGAGCTCAAAGTGCGCGGTCAATCCTTAAACCCTGGAGTTATTCCAGCTTCCACGCGGGGCCATTAAAAGTTGTCCGAACGCGAATGCTCTCCCATTGTTGCACTCCCGAGTGGACATAAATTGAGGGGACGAGTTTATGCATAAATCGCTTTCGAACTAGCCCCGTTTGGCAGCGTTGTTTGCTTTTTACTGCGTGTCAAATAAATATATGATAGCTGTAGTGGATACGGTTGCTCTCGAGAGGTATTGCATATGAATGAACATTCAAATGTGAAGCAATTTTCTTATGGGGCTTATAGGATGTTGAATTTTTCATTTGGATGGGATCTTCATGCACATGCAAAAGTGATATACTAAGTAAGCTTTTGTAATGCTAAAGGTTATCAAAATAAAATGGTTTTGGTAATTTGCAGAATAATAAAAAAAGATTATGGCGACTCAATATCAGTTCATTCATAATTCAAACACTAGCTTTAAACTTCCAAGACTTGTAACACATACGCTCGTGCTTATCATACTTTACCCTCAGTTGATTCAAAACCACCACCACAGTATAGCACGTAAAAACTAGACCAAGCAAAATTGCCTAATTATTAATTAAATAAGCAGCAAATACGTCAAAGCGAACGATAAGTATATCAAAGCTAATGCTCGCCCAATCCGGACTATAATCCTTCTGCGAGTGGGCCCAGGCAGAATTATCTGCTAATAAAGCTATCGCTTGTAGGGCGTCCGCGCCGACAATGACGTGATGAATCGCACGGCTCTGGCCACAGTACAGAACGATTCAGTAAAACTATCTATGGAAACGGCAAAGGTAGCGTATGGTGGGCACCATAAAGATGTAGAGAGATGCCAACTAATGCGCTGAGTTCGAAAGTCAGTCACATTAGAAATTCGCACACACAAAGTAATCTAAATATGTGCTCATTATCCACTGCGGTATCAGTATTCAACATTCGAATAATCTTTGGTGTAGTACTAGCAAGCAATGTAAACATTATGACGTCGCTGCTGTCATCATTGCTGTCACGAGCAATGTGTTCTGTTTGTGGGCATATTGCTGCGACACCGGCCCCGTCCCCTTGTCACATCTGCCTTTAGTTTCTGTGATCTGTGGTGGGCACCCACTTAATAGACCAATAAAATAAAATTCCAAATCATGTAGACTAGAGCAACGCCGAAAGCGCAGGGCTCTCACTGAACTCTCAAATGTTGGCTAGAAAAAAAAAGCAAGAAATCGTGCTCATAAAAAAACTCACTCATATAAACTCTGAATGAACTGATTTATTTTAAGTAAACATTCTAATACCTATTAATTTAATATATTACTTTTTTGAAATCATTACTCTTAAAATAAATATCAGATAATGCCAATTAATTTTCAAGAACTACTAGTAGCCAGTGACTATAAGGCTACTGAAATTTTTAATGTAAAATATTGTTTTAGTACCTATTGTAACGGGTCTCAAAGGCGAAATTATTGGCGTCCTACGCTGCCTTTTCTGGCGTATGGCCTCTACTCCAGAACCTTTCTGCCTCATCGGCCGTCAAATAAAACTAGTAGTTTTATTAAAAATGCCTGCCATTGAACTACCGTCGCGTTTTCTGCACTGCGCCCGGCGCGCCCGACCGTATTTTTGGGCGCCGATTCATCATTTTTGGGCGGCCATTGGACCTTTGTCTCCGAGATCTTTATGTTGGACCTCATAAATATTAGTCCAATAGTAAGTACTTGTATAGAAAGACAACCCGCATATTTTTTTCCTATTATCGTGATAAGAAATATGCTTACAAGCAATCGAAATAGGATCGTTACATTATTTTTATTGCGCAAAATAATGAAGCTATTTTTGTACAGTTTCAATCTATTTCGTTCATTGTGTAAGATAAAAGTAATGTTTACCTTTTTGCAGCAGAACTGTGAAGCAGAACTTCTTTAAATTTAGCTTAATAATGGTTTAAACTGAAAAAGAAGGCTTACCATAATTAAATAAGGATGAATAGCTGGAAAATGCTATTTAGATATAGCATTTTTCAGCTATTCATTAAAATTGAAAGAAAAAGTAATTATTGTATTAATAAAAACTACGAGTAGGTCTGTCTGTGGGTTATCTAAGAAATACATACATAGGTAAGTTAAACGTGATAATACTGGTCCCAAAAACATCAGCTAGCAGCCCCAAGGCACCGGAGTTCGTTCACAAAAGGCAAACGAAGCCGGGACAAATAGTGTTTATATTTAGACAAGGGCTAAACACCGCAAACCCTCTGATTAATTGTGAGGCCCTAAATAAATATTAGGGCTCGTACGGCCGGCCTCGGCACACTGCAAGCGTTTAATAACTTAGCTGACTGAAGCAAGAAAGTCTTCTAAATATATAGGTATCACTCAAAGGTGACTGACTGACTAACTGACTGACATAGTGATCTATCAACGCGCAACCCAAACCACTGGACGGATCGGGCTGAAATTTGGCATGCAGGTAGATGTTATGACGTAGGCATCCGCTAAGAAAGGATTTTACGAAACTCATCCCTAAGGGGGTATAACGGGATCGACGCGTACGAAGTCACGGGCGGCCGCTAGTACACAATAAAAGACATCTACAATAAATTTCTGAAAATTTGTAATTTTCTTCCTAATACCACAGAATAATACATAGTCCAGTNAAAAAAGTCATGTATTTTTCTAATTAAATCCATTCTTACTTCCATAAAATGTATGAAACTTGTGTCTGTTTTCTACTTCCACTAATACATATTTTTATTGGCTATCGCATGATATAAAATATTTGCTCATTAATGTTAAGCTACCCACGCTTTCGCTTGTTTTTGAAGGAAGAGGTGAAAACTAAAAATGAAAAACTTAAATCCTTGTAATTTTGCGATAAATTGGTCAAGCCCCAAATTTGAAGTACTTTTATCGATAAAATTGTCCCTAGATTTCGCCCTTAAAGTTTGATCACTACAAGCCCGGACACACTGTATATCTAGTTATTATCTTTAAAAGTAGAAACAATCAACTTTCTTTAACTTTATAAATAAGAAAAACTTACTTACTGTACATACATATGTACATATGTGATGCAATAAATAAATGAATATGAATATGAAACAGATAATTATCATATTGAATACGTGGACTTACGACATTGAATCTGGACATAAAACGCCATGTCTTTAGGCGTAAAAACCATTTTCAATTACGAGAGAGTTTTACGTCCTGGCTTAAAAAAATGTATGGTTGATACATCTTAGCAAAAATACCAAAAACAAGCGTTTGGTTTTTACACTGTTTATAAGGTATTTATTTAACTTTTACGCTATAGTTTTTTGGGGTGCATAAACATTTTTTAGCGAATTTCAATATTTCGAATATACAGCTCGATAGAGAAAAAAATTCTGATTAAAATGGTATATAATAACTCGATTTGGCCAAAATGGTTTATACGACAATTGAACCTGAAGGTGTCGATATGTATAATATTTAAACAATACTTTAATTTTAGTGTTAACGTAATTGGCTAAACCCAAGACATCCCAACGCAGTTTACTTGATTTATCAAATATGATTCTCAAATTCCAATTACTCAACGTAAATAATTTGATGAAGTGAGTCAAGCAAATAAATGTACAAGATTCACAACACAAGTTGTTTACTATCGTCTCTCTTTGCGTACATTACGTAAAATATTGCTCTTCTTCATTAAAGTCAGCCAATATTATGCAACAATAATAAATAGAAAAGAAATTACCTAGACCAGGGTTTCCCAAACTATGGGTCGCGACCCAGTGGTGGGTCGCGAGCGAACATTGAGTGGGCCCTGCCTGTAGAACGACACACCACCCTACCGATGCGAGTCCTATAATTAGGTACATTGGTAACGGTTAAATTTTCTATAGGTGGGTCTCGAGCTTGGGAACTTGTATTAGATGAGTCGTAGACCAGACAACTATGGGAACCACTGACCTAGACACAAAGGTTTTCTTCAAAAGTTTCACCAATTTTAACTCTGTAACATTAAGATAAACCTTTCTTTTCGCACACTTTCTTTGTTCTCTAATAAAAGCCTTGGCACGCCATATCCACCATCATACAAGCCATTTTCTATAGGTGGGTCTCGAGCTTGGGAACTTGTATTAGATGAGTCGTAGACCAGACAACTATGGGAACCACTGACCTAGACACAAAGGTTTTCTTCAAAAGTTTCACCAATTTTAACTCTGTAACATTAAGATAAACCTTTCTTTTCGCACAAAATCAAACACTTTCTTTGTTCTCTAATAAAAGCCTTGGCACGCCATATCCACCATCATACAAGCCATTTAATTTTATTCAAAGCGTCAAGCCATGAAACGAATGGCTTTCAAAGAAAGGATTTGTCTAACATGGTTAACTTTTAGCAATAAATGGGTAGAAAAGTTTTCAATGTAAATAATGGATGTGGTGAGGATTTTACAGTTGAATCCACGTTCTTAGAAAAGACAGATAATACATCGGCAACTCTTTTAGTAATACGAATATTATTTTGACTATGCAGGGTGCAATTTTGTAATGCCACCTGGAGGGAAAGTAATCTTAATACTGTAGATAGAAAATTTTACTGAAAGAAAACTTTTCTATCTTTATTTTTGAAAAGAAAGAGAACTGCATTAAAAGATTTGAGAGCATTAGAAAATTCCTTGCCTACCCTACCATACAATTTCCTGTACATAGTTAAAATAATTTAAGATTTAATGATTTTCCTTTCATTTAATTTATCAAGTTTGTTAGAGAGATTTAATCCTTATACTTAACCCTAACGATCGATGCAATAAAAATTCAGGGTGTAATTTTTACCAGATTTTAGTTGGTTCGAAATCCGGGTGTGGAAGCAAATTTTGGAAATTTTTGAATGCAGTTCTATTTCTTTTCAAAAATAAAGGAATGTTTTCTTTGAGAAAAAATGTCTATCTACAATATTAAGATTACTTTCCCTCCAGGTGGCATTACAAAATTCCACCCTGTAGAATACATTTCATAGAATAGACTGCTTACTTTCAATCTAATGACTGACCCATCTGATTGCTTCAAGCTATATTAGCTACATTAAGGCTGGGTTACACCATCTTACTTTAACTTTGACAAACATCAAAAATCTGTCAAACTCCTTCAATAAACACCGGTTATCGTTATAGTTAGGTACGGTCAAAGTTAGGTGGTGCAACTGAGCCCAACACTTTTGTGAACAAGATATTTCATGATAAAATCAACTGAAACACTGTTACTGAACTGTGATCTCTATGTACGAGTACATCATTTCATAGAAATCAATCAAAGATAGGTTAACTCAAATATTCTGGACAGAAGGTGTCAACGTAAGTCAGTCTTTTTGAATTCTTACTAGTAATATAGACTCATGAGAGTCCCTTTTCTCTCATCACTGATCCTTAATTCAAAAATTCCATTAGTTTAGCTTGCATCACTTTTTCCTTAATCAATCACTCATTGCCTCTTTATTGTCAAGCACGTGTTATGAAATGTACTCAAAAAATAGCACTCGAGTGTATGTCCTTGAAACGATTTCGACAGTTTATTTTCCGATAAACAGTGCAACATACTATAGTTTACTATGTTGTGATACATGCGTTAGTTTACGGCGCCGCGTCATTTATTTAATGTTTACTTTTCGCTATCGCTATCGCCATGATATGCGGTACAGTCGTGATATGAAGTGTTTTGTAAAAAAGAAAGTTACCATTTCTTTTAACTGGACATCTAACTAAAATATAAGAAAGAAGGTAAAAAAGTCAATTTATTCATTATCTACAAAAGCATTGTGTTCAGTCACCTAAATCTGTATACAATACCATATTTTTCTTTTATCTTTTTCAAGCCTGACGAAATACATAATGATGAGCGGCTATCAGGCGACCTAGTCAAGGCAGTTACTAGGCTCGTGGCCTTTTTTTTGGGATTATCCTTAACCTAAATATTTTAGAAATAAGTATATTTTTCAGTCTCAAAAAAGAGACATTACGAGAATTATCTTCGTGACCCACATATGGGACTAAACCTTAATATTTTAGAAACATATTTTGTGGTCCCAAAAAAAGGCATTACGAAAATTATATTCGTGACCCACCGTGTTAAGCCGCTACGCTCAATTGTTTTATAAAATAATGCAACAAGATCCATAACCGACATGAGGCATCCCGCAAACTTTCCTGCGCTCCTCTTATTAAGTGCAATAAACTTGAATCACTAAAATAAATCGAGACCCACATATTATTATGGGACTGTCAAAGTGTTAAGCCGCTACGCTTCAATTGTTTTCTAAAACAATGCAACAACATCCATACCCGGCACGAAGCATCCCTCAAACTTTTTACCGCGCTCCTCTTAAATAAGAGAATTAAACTTGATTCACTAAAATAAATTGTGACCCACATATGGGACTGTCAAAGTGTTAAGCCGCTACGCTTCAATTGTTTTCTAAAACAATGCAACTACATCCATACCCGGCACGACGCATCCCCCAAACTTTTTCCAGCGCTCCTCATAATAAATGAATTAAACTTGATTCACTAAAATAAATTGTGACCCACATATGGGACTGTCAAAGTGTTAAGCCGCTACGCTTCAATTGTTTTCTAAAACAATGCAACAACATCCACGCCAGCACGAAGCGTCCCGCGAACTTTGTCCCGCGCTCTTAATAAGTGAATTAAACTTGATTCACTGCCGGTATTTTTAGCGGGACGTGCGAAGCCGGAGTTCGCTTTGAACCCGGATAATTACGGTTAAAACTTCGCCAGTATGAAGTCGACGAGGTACGTTTCGAAATACGATTCATTAGATTTATTTCCAATGTATCTTTAATGATTCGGTTTTTCTAACAAGCTCAACTTGGATATTGGCTTATGTGAAACTGTTCCACAAAATATTTATAGAAAGAACAATAGTTGCAAAGGTTAATTAATTTCATGTTTTGTTATCTCTTATTTAATTTTACATGATGCATGCAATTCGCCCTAAAACCTATAAAAAAACCACAACTAAAATACTCTAGGACATGAAACTTTTTAATCCCTTTGTAACTACATACTAGAAACTACTCCTACTTTAATTAACTGGTGAAACTACGTCCACCTATTTTAAATCGAGATGAGAGCTTAAAAACCCCACTATGCTTTTATTTACAACAGTGCTGTGAAGCCACAAACATAGCAGTAACAATTTTTAAAATTTCTTTGACTTATATACGAGTATAAATGTAACATTATTGCCCACATATTGACGAAAAATACCACTAAAATCAAGCGTATTCACTCCACACGTACGACACTATCCGTATTAATTCAACGAAGTTGACGAACTCCAGCGTCTGTTGGGAGTCACACCAACTTTTTGGATCCCAACTTGCAGCAAGTCCGTAATCAAATTGTTAAACTCGCGGGTTACTTTTAAGACGTGGATAGACGCATTCAAAGGGGTTGTGATTGTGAAAGCCACATACCTACAGAATTACACGCTGACTATGTGTCTAGTTACGTAATTTAATATCGACATCAGCTAAACTAAAGCTCAGTCTGGGTCTGTACTTTTACATAAGTATAAGCATATCTAATCTACGCCAATTTATTCTTGGAAATTCTCTTTCGCCTCGAATAATCGTTCCCTCAATATTAACAATAAGAATATTCAAAATGAAATCAACGTTATGGTATTGTTGTAAGTTGTATGGAGCATTTCTAAGCTTAACGCTTTCTGATAAATCACGTGGTAATTATTACTCTTTGAAAAGATATTTAATAACAATATTTCAAAATAATAAACACTTTAGAACAACAAAATACAATACACAACCCAAAGTACTTAACTCAAAAGGCCGTTAATTCAAAAGAAGGTACCCAGGTAGTTCAATCCATATAAACAAAGACCAAAAACAATAGAGAGTATACCTGTTATAAGAGGTCTGGTCAGCTGACCAAAAAGCTGTAGTAGTCAGTTGTTGTTCAAAGCTTGAGCTTACACGTTGTGTGAATTGACGTCAGTCATAAAAGTGTCAATATTATTCATAAACTGTCATAATCGTGCCAGAACTTTAGTAATAATGAACAATATTTGTATTTTGACCGCGTTATTAATTGCGACTAAATGCAGTGGACTAGTGATACCAAATCAATACGAAAACCTGTGGACAAAACAAAATATACCCTCGAACGACCTGCAAAGTGACCAAAATGACGAGTTCAACGCAAAATTAGTGATAAAAGAAGATATTGTGGTAAAAGAAATCGTAACAGGTTCAAATCATGAACAAAACAAAAATACCTATGAAATAGCATTAACAGGTTTTAGTGAACTCTTGAAAGTCTGTAAATCATTTTTCAGACCAGATGACACAAATCCAAATGAAGTTGAAATGACACCTACAGTTTCAAAAGAAGATTGTGAAGATTCGCTGTCTAATGAAGTTCGTGATACCAAAAAGCGGGAACCAGATCCATCAGATGAAAAAGAGCCAGAATGTGAGAAAGGATTTGTTTCTATTAAGGATGAAAAGTGCATCTTAGCGTCGAAGAGAACGATTCGAACGAGCGAACACACGGTTTCTGTTCCTAACCAATGCCCAAATGGTTACAGAGCAGACAGGACCGGCTACTGTAGAAAGAATTTTTAGTGTTAAACATACTATTTTGGACTTTATTGTGAAATAATATTAGGTCCAACACCATGGACTATTTTATAAGAAAATTATTTCGGGTACTCATAATAATTCATAACACTCGTGCACCCGACTGTCCTCGACGCATCGCATCTTATCTATCTTATCGCGCCAACTTCTTCCATTACTGCCACCATTGTACCACCATTGTTAACAAAAAAATGAACCTCGTTTGTTTGTTTGGCATTTTATTTATCGCGGCCGAAACCAGCGGATTTGCCGAAGCCAGCCAGCGCAAAGGGGAACTCCGACAAAGGATACTCTTAAGGAAATTGCAAAGTTTCCAGCGAAACGACGCAACAAACCCAGAATCAGTAACATGGAACGAGATACTTGCAGACGCATTGGTGACTAAACTCAACGTATTCTCAAGGGACAAAAATATCGACGTTGCTCCTCCGAAGAAAAATGTAGCAACGGTGTGTTTGAGCGAGATTTTGACGTTTTTCAAGTCGGTCTACGACAACTTCAAGCAGAAGCCAAGTGACCACAACGCTGTAGTCACTCAGATTGAATCAAAACCTAAAGAAGAAGTTGAAGTCATACATCCAACTTTCAAAATGAAAAGATGTGAGGATTGCACTGACGGAGATGGAGTTGTCTCTAGTATGGTACCAGTTCTGGAATGTCCTACAGGATTCGTGCTAGACAAGGATGGCAAATGCATCACGGCTCCTTCTAAATTAATTATGGCTATCCCTAACCAATGTCCAAATGGTTACAGACGCGACCGACTGGGCTATTGTAGACTAGCTTTTTAGTGGGATTGCGTGAAGTGAAAAACAAGTGTTTAAAGGTGTGATATAACGTGTACCTTATAGGGTAAACCGACAGTCATTGGACGCTGCCAGTCATTGGACAAAACAACCCTTGAATTTTCTTAAAATGAATATTCCTTCAAATACAATGAATATTCCTTAAAAAAAAAACGCCCTTTTATCGCCATCAGTCGGAATCTCTCAGTTGTTGAAATAGAAATGCTATTTTTAATTCAGTAAATAACTGTTCAATAACTTTCTTAAGTGTCCAATGACTGGCAGTTTATCCTACTGAAGAATAATGTACGACATTTCAGAGAAGTGAGTAGGTAAAGTTTTTCTATTTTTTCTTATTGTAATTATTAGGTAGTTAGTATAATTTATCACATATTCATGTGAAATGTCACCACCAGCATTACCTATAAATCATAAATAGTGCCTTGTTCTCCAGTGTACACTTGTAATTTTTCTTTAAATGCAATAAACATTGAAAACTGAAATATATTTTTGAGACATTTATAACGAGTTTTTCATTTTATAACGTATTTAGGCCATTCATCAAAATGTTTGCATAATTTAAGTCTCTGTTCGGTCAGCAAAATAATCTTTATAGGTATGAGTACCTTTTAATTCGTTCTCAATTCTAATTAATGCAAAAATTATATTATAAAAGTAAGAAATTGATCACTTACTTCATTGATAACAAGCCAAATTTTTCTCTCGTAATCATTACCTGAAACGAACATTAAATTATTACTGAGTTTCAGTTCAGTCAGACTGTATAAAACCAAAGTTCGAAACACGTGCTTCCAGTGAAAACTATCCGGTTTTAGTTAGTCAAAAAACGCTTCAGTTCGCACTCTCATTAAAAGTTGCCAACTTGGTACTAATTACGATACGACAACGTCAGCAATTAGTTGCAGCTTCACTTGTTTTTACAGAGTTTGTAGGTAAAGGTAAAACATGATGTGCGTTGCAAAGTTTCAGATTTGAGTGCGCAAGACTGTGGAAAATGCGGATAAAAACAATGTGGAAGCTGGAATGTTTTTCCAGGATTTTTGAGCACGACAAGATTTGCACGTTTGGAACTAAGCGATTTTGGGTAAGTAAATGTTTTTGAAATTATTTTTCTCAACTACTCCTATACAACTTTATCTAGCAATCAAAATCAAAATCTAAAATATCTATTCAGTTTAGACCACAAGTGGCACTTATGAACGTCAAAATAAATAATAAAAAATAAAAGAAAAGGTAGCCCTTATGGCCCCAATTTCAGTAAAAAGACTGATTTCAGGCCAATGAAAACGTAACACTAATGAAACCAATTTCAAATTCTCCTCTGAAACTTGACTTTTTAGACTACGTCACCTGGTACATTAATTATATGAAGTATACTATCTAAGAGTTTGATAAAATGTATTGCAAAATACTACGTCTACTCATAAAGCAAACACCTTACTACAAACTTCAGATACCACGGTTAAAAAAAGAATGAAGATGAAGAAGATTCAGCAAACATGTTTATTTCATTCATTCTTTAACCTGTTGATTCTTATTTGTCCAAAGCGATTACATCGAACCTTCAAAGCAAGCACCTTATTTCAGTGATTCAATGCCGCGGCAGTCAATCGCCGGCCCTTTGATCGCAGAGCCTATATCCGGTGCAGGTCGCGTGAAATTGCCCTGCGATTGTCTGCTTCTAAAAGAACCGCTTGTGAAACAGATTGACATTACATCCTGAGTGGAACTTGTGTGACGTTTATTTGAGTTGGAGTTTGATAAAGGATTAGGTAAAACATTGGTCGTAGGTATACACAAATCACAGAAACTAAAGGGAGATGTGAAAAGGGGGCGGGGCCGGTGTCGCAGCAATATGCCCAAAAACAGAACACATTGCTCGTTACATTGCTTGCGTAGTACTAAAGATTATGATTATTCGAACGTTGAGTACTGATACCGCATATCCATAATGAGCACATATTTTGATTTCTTTGTGTGTGTGAATTTCTAATGCAACACTCAGTTTCGAACTCAGCGCAGACATGATCATGTTTTCGTATAGCAACTGTGTGCTTACCATGAATTTACGTTAAGATATGCTCGCTACGCTCTATAATTAGGATGTGCTCGCTAGAGAGTTTGTCAAAAAATCTTAGTTCTTGAAAGTAGCTGCTAGGGGCGATATTTAATGACATTTTTATGCACACCTAACGTAAACTCGTGGTAATTGTACACTGAGATACGCAACGATTATTAACATTGTTTTATGGGGGTTTAAAACCACTTATTTGCGCCAGAACACTGTTTGGTTTTAAGTGAGAATGCTTCTTTGATTACATTTTCGGGGATCCCACACAACATCGCGGTCAGTGGATATTCATTACAGAATTTTCCACTATAAAAGGTAATATTTATTTAAAAGAAAATCTAGGACGACCTCAAATTGCAATTTCACTCAATCTGTAATTCAATACCTTCTTTTCCATCGTTCTACACATTGCTAAGAGTCAGACTAAAGGAAAAACTAATAATAAAAGTTACTTGCGGTTTTAACACTAGGTTAACATTTTAAACTATGTTCAACGCGTGTTTAACTTTTTATTGGTAATAGACTAAGATTGCTCTATCACCGGAGTGTGTTTTAAAAAATTAACGCGACCCATCCAGCAATTAACTAACTCATAAATAGCTGCTATAGTAAGGAAACAATGTATTTGTTGCATCCAAGTTTAACTGCGCAGTTAAGGGCCCTAACTGTTTATGGGAGCAATATGGGCCAAATGTGGCACTACTCATACTATGTAAGCCGAGGCTGGGATTAAAACGTTGCATTGGTTAATGACTACTGCGTGAAATAATATTGAAAGTTGCAAGAAAAATAAGTACCCACGTGTAAGAGTATTAAATAATTCGAGAGTAAATAGGCACTTACAGGGCAGATATCGTATCACTTAACACCAGGTGCGATTGCGGTCAAATACCTGCCTTGTTAAGCATAAAAAAATACTTAAGCCAAGAGAAATCACGAAACATTTTACACGAATATGCCTAACTACCAAACCATATCATAATTTAAAGAAACACCATTAGTTTTTGGAATCAGTAACGAATAGATCGAACAAACTATGCGACCATTTCCTACGGGAATCCCGGCTAAGACTACAGTTCTTCCTTTGTGAGAGAAGGCAATGTGACATAATTAAATGAGATCACTCATGTTCCTTCGAAATACAGAAAAAAAGCTAATAATTAAATAGTACCTACCCATGCTATTTTTATATAAGTATTTATTGAATAGATTTTTACCTCTTGTATGTTTGTTTTCAGTGAAAGACTCCAATTATTGAAAACAACTTACCGCCCACGTCGGGCTTCAGAAAATAATAACAGTTAAAAGCTTTGACCCAGGGCTGTCAACCAACGACATAGCGATACACGTGGTATATTTTAACCGTCAATTACCTAAGTATAGTATACCTAGGTATTGAATGTATTTCTAGTAAAAATTGTAGACCCTTATAAAGTACATTAATTAAAATTGCATAAAATGAAACGAATATTCCTTATCCCTTATATTAACTAACATTCGTCCTCTTTAAATTAGCGATCATTAAAAGTGAAACACTATGTTTATACAATAATTATGGCCACACTAAGTAATAGAGCTACATATCTCAGAGGTGTATTAAACAGAATCTGAATTCCGACTAATTTGTAGGGTTTCACAGATACATAACTGGAAAGATGACATAATGTAAGTAAGGAGCGCGTTTATCTCTGGTACATACGACAGCACATCAAGCTTAACCTTATATCATCATAAGGTGCTTTAAAGAAACAAAAAATTCAAATCGATGGTTCTCGCAATCGCCAGCCCTGCTCATGGCTAAATGAATCATGTTTTATGCCGACCCCCGCCCGCGCTAATCCCTCTAATAGTTGTTGAGCTACGGCCGGTGCATACCCCCCGATTTGAACGATTAGGAAGGTTGAATCAATTGAGAGCTGTCTGCTGGTGTATTTTGAAGCATGAGAATAATAAACATGGATTTTAATGGCTTGTAAAAAAACTAATTTTTGACAAGTGTTCTCTGTAGCTCAGTGCTAGAGAACAGTCACCCAGGAATAGTAAGGTATATACATAAGGTCGTAGGTAAGGCAAAATCACGATCTAAATGTTTTTATATCATCATCCTCTTTGTAATCAGGGCCGACCACAAATAAAATGGGAATGGGCCAGGCAAAGAAGAATAAATCATCTTCGTAATCATCAGGAACATTCTTCTCTGCAGGAGCTCGACTCTCTCCAATGTACTATCGGCAACAGTGTTAACTACCCATTGCCGGTCATGTCGTCGCGTTCTAATCGCAAAGAATCAACATTTGCCGAGAGCGAGAGCAAAAACGGAAAATAGTTAACAGTGTGGCCGTGTGTACAAGAGGCATCCCACTTAACATCAGGTGCGATTGTGGTCATACACCTGCCTTGTTATGCATAAAAAAAAGGATAATTTGGCCTACCAATCTCCACGCTGGCCAGACGTGTTGTGGAGGCCTCCATAAAAAATACGCTGATAAAAATACTATACAAATAAAAAGACACCTATCACTAAGATAGGTTTAGACAGGTACAGGTAGTCCAATAATCGGAAGGTGTAAATCCCACTGCTAATGTAAGTTGCAGTATCTGGAGATGTGCGCAGTAAATTAGCAAGCGTCCAAACTTGTGGTCGTAATAATCTTCAATCATTCGATTAATACACGCGTATGGATCCCTCGCAACATTGTGGCACCATAGGTATTAATGTACTTAGTATAATTTTACCAACCCCTATGGCCAGTGTAAAGAAGGCGCCTCAGGGAAATTAGAGGGTCGTGTTCTTCTGCAATAAAAACTAGTGACCTGATGATGGTGGTTATTGATATTTATTTACATCATCTGGAATCATTTATTAGAGTGTAGTATCCTACTTGAGTTCATTCATTTCAACCAAAATACGTCCACTGCTGGATTTCCACAACGACGGGTATTTATTTATTTACAACGACAAAATTCTACTAATATCTCGTAGAAAACGATTTAGGATTCATGGAAAGAAATAAGAATTATATCGCAGCTTCCGAAAGTTAAAGAACAAATCACTAAATCCAAGCAAAATATCCAAATCTCAGAACAACTCTACTACACTATTCCTACTAGCCACCCAAGGATGTAGACTCTACATTATCGAATTCACTTAAAAACCATTAAACTGAGTTAGCTGGGCTAAAACTAAAAACTCTAAAAGTACACAAATATCACGCTTCGATTCGTATTTATACACATAACCTCTACTTAGGGGCGCTCGAGTCGTTGAACGCAAAGTTACTCCAAACTCGCAAGAACACAGGTGCTAATTATTGCTGCGCTAACGACCGGCACATATAGACCCGCCCGTTCGTACTGCGAGCTGCGACCCAAACGACATTGCTCCTTCCTTGTACCCACCGTTCAATGGGGATGTTGCCTGGGTCAAAAAGCAAGAGTTTTAATTAGTCCGTCAGTTAACTTATCAAAAAATACTCTACACGTATTTTTCACTTTTTCAAACTAATGAAAATTTAAAGAGATAAAGCGCCCCAAAGTTCATAAGAAGAGGCCCGTGACGTCAACGCTTGCTTAAAAATGCCGCACGTTGTGACGTCGTGCGCAACTTCAACGCACCATAACTATGTAATTATTTGTTAGATTGACAAATAAAAATATACGTGTCCAATATTTTTTGATATTAAACATTACGGACTAAAAAAATTTTTTTAGGCAACTAGCCTATTCGCTTATGAAACTTGCTAGTGGTAAGGCGTAGATTTCGTGTGTCGGAGACAGTCTTTGCGCGTCTTGCACTTAAATAAGTCTATGGAAAAAAATATCAATATTGTCGCATGTAATCGGGAGTGAATTCTCATTATGTGTCTATATCTCATTATCTGCTTGGACGTGAACTTCTTCTTTTATCGATCCACAATCATAGCGTGTCAACTTTGATCAGAGAGTGCTCTCCAAAACATAGAATAATATTATTTTCAGACCATCAGGGCGAAGCAGAAATGCTTGCATTTTTTGCACACGGGAAACCATTTCGTACTGGTCGTGAACATTTCAATTATTTTAACGAAATACACATGTTAGTGGGTCTTAAGGGAGACGTTCTAAGTTCGTATCGTTAGATTTCCCAGGCCAAGTTATGATGGCCAAGGTGAAACGCAGCAAGTGCTATCGACTACATGATAATTAATGCCGTTTTGCAATGATACCCAGTTATTAGCTTGGCGTGACAGCGTCGATGCTCGATGTATCGATAGAGCTAATTGAGTAATGCTTTTGATTATTAATACCCTAGTAAAGTTCTAAAGCTAATGAAGATGTTTGTAATTTGTAGTGAAGAGTATAAATTATTTGTCAAACTACGAACCTGTCTAATATTAAGTAATAGAAGTTATACAGGGTGTTAGGTAAATGGGTATATGAGCCGACACTAGCCCATGTTAACATGGGCATATAAATGGTATGGTGAAGTCAGAAAATTGATATCTTTATTTTAATTATTTTAATTTTCATACAAATCGGATTTTATAAAATTTATTTTGTATGAAAATTAAAAAAAATTAAAATGATGATATCAAATTTCTGACTTCACCATACCATTTGTGTGTATTTACATAAAAAGAGAATTTAAATATGTTCATAAAGTTTTTTGGTACATCGTAACAAGCATAGTACCAATTTCACTATTTTTTTTCCAAACATTTGTAGAAGTGCAAGCCAGGTTCTACTGAAAAGAAAAATTCGAAGTTTCCCAGAAAAAAATCAAATTCGTTAAAACTGAATGCTTTTTTCCCAATCGGATATGGTTTTCAACAGGGCTAAGGCAGCTAGTTTACTAATGGATAATTCAGCTAGCGATAGGTCGTGGGTTAAATTCCCACTTTAGGAAATTGATTTTTCGATAAGTTTTGAAAAGTTTAATCCAAATACTTTTGAAACTCAGATGCTTGGCAGTCCACCACACCTGTGTGTTACTCCAGAAACTTCCTGCCCTGCACAATCAATCTGTGAAATGTCTGCGGTGTTTCCGTTTCAAGAAGAGAGCGTACTCATTACCTTAAAGGCCGGCAACGTACCTGTGACTCAGATGATCCGTTAGCTCGTTTGCCTCCTGTCACATAAAAAAGATGCATAGATCCAAAAATCATATACTAAAGAATTTGACACTCCACATCGATACGTAAGTACCGAACATCTCTATTGGTGTTGCTGCGTTCTCCGCATGGTGGTTCTAAATTGTGCCGTGATTAAGAGCCCGAGCTAAGTTTTCAGAGTTGTGATTAATTTCGTTGGATGTCGGCCGCGAAATTGAACTAATTGGTTCGCGATACAGTATGCTGCGATAACCGATATTGGTTGGAGTCTATTAATTATATCTTCCAAATATACATAACAATAAGTGATCTCACTCGATTATTTCTAAACTAACATTGAATTTTCGGATAGATCTAGTTTATTCTGTAACCTATTATTGATACCGTTTAATAGATAGAGCTCGTCAAGCACTTTCAGTAACCAGTTTTTCGATATCTTGTATGGTTTAGAAATAAACGACTAAGATTACTTATCGTTTCCAGGGTACCTACGCTATTTATTATAATTATTGTAAATACAACAAAAAGTTATAGTAGGTTTTTTACGTAAAAGGAGCAAAATTGCAGTATTTAGGGTGAAATTAGAGCTGAAAGATGGACATTATCATAAAATAGAGTTCGCAACATTTCAGAAAGACATTCAGGATAAAACACGCTATTCCACCAGTTCTCTCATTCTCTCCGTACGGCGAATTAAACTGTATGCTTAAGCGCAACTAAAACAGGCCTTAAACCGCTAGGTTCCGCGCAAATACACACAATTTGTTGCCTCCCCAACGCATATAGTGCATCACAAACAAGCTTTTCCTTGCCAAGTCGCCGACGTCGCAAATCCGCGCGATACTGGCTGGGGTAACGTCACTGTGGCTTCTATTCAGCCACTATACAGTTATTGGGACTGTGCGGTGTACTTTGCTTTTGAAAGCCTTTAGCTGCATTTGAGTAATTTGGTGGCTAACAACGTTGGTTTGTGAACTCTAACACTACTCGCCACTTTAATTTTGTCTAGTTGGAAGGATTAACGGTAATATTTATTTGTATAACACAAAATACAAGTTGTAATATGAATGGTTCACCAAAATATTCGAACGAACCAGTGAATCAGCATGTCCTGAAACTACAATGCGTTAATTAGGGTATTGTAGCGCTACTTGCATTCTTAAAAGAACATTTCATCACTTTTGCTACAGGATGTCCTATCCGCTAAACATTTAATAGATGCCAAAATCATCAAACAATTTCCATATTTGGAACTACATTATTTCTATTTCGCTCATGTAGAATAAGAGATTTCATCTCATTCCTTTCACTCTTTTCATTGATTCAAATAGAGCGGTACTTTAAACAAATAATTTTCTCGTGTTTTTGGCTCATTTTAAAATTTATATTCCAATCCAGCATTAAAATTGAAGCTCATACTTTAAAACAATCAAATTAAGGTGCATCAAAGTCGCCCAAACAATGGTGGTGCTTGAAATTCAATCGGAGCGAGTACTTGGCTCGTCATACCGGGTGAGCTAAAAATCTCCATCGTTACCCGTTCCGGATAACGGATGATGACGGACTCCTGCCAAATCCGGATCGCACCGGTTATTTGGCGCGTCTCCAAATAATTACTTACGCGGACCAGCTGATTGGATTATGCCCGGATCCGGCTGCTCAATAAACTGCCTTGAATTTGAGACTATTTATTGTAGGGAAATATACGGTTAAGTAGTAAACAATTCAATGTAACATGCACCATATTTTAGCTCTGTAACTCATATGGTCACAAACACATGAAATAAAATCATCAGTTCAGCCATATAACGTCCACTGCTGAACATAGGCCTCCCCCAATGACTTCCATGTTATCCGGTTAGTAGCGGCCTGCGTCCAAGTGCTTTCGCGGTCCACCTTGTGGGTGGACGTCCCACGCTGCGTTTTCCGGTATTTCAGGCCTCCACTCTAGAACCCTGCTGCCCCATCAGCCGTCAGTTTTGCGTACTATATGCCCTGCCCATTGCCACTTCAAGAAAATTCCACGAAAATAGATAATGTAGGTAATTCAAAAACCACATTATGACTATAATAAAAGCATCTGCCATCTGCTATTTCTCAGCATCACATGAGATTCTGAGAAATCAAGATATTGAATACCTTGTCAATTTCAAGACACTCAATATGGGATATCAACAAATGAATGCAAGTACGGCTGAATTTAGGCAGATGATTTTTTTTTCCTTCTTTCAATCAAAAATTGAGTAACGATAGCTGATAACGAACGTTATTTTCAACAAGTTTTTTGTGTATGTGTGATATTACCTTTAATGGTATCTACACCCTGTATAATGTAGATAAAAACTATCTGAACGTATAAAATAAATGAGTTTACGTGTAAATTATGAAAAACGGCGCCCGAGGCAATATTAGTAATCCAATGACGCGACGGCAAATGGGTTTTGGCGCAATAAAAGTAATCGCGGCGATTGAGCTAAACTATTGAATTACTGGCGCTCGACCGCGAGTCGACTGTGTTTCACATTACTTGTTCATTTAAAATTGTGATTTTCGCAGCAATTTGTTGTTTTACTTTAATTTTGGACAGCATTTTGTAAAATCAAAATCAAAAATATTTAGTTTAGACTACAAGTGGCACTTATGAACGTCAAAATGTAAATAATAAAAAACCGGCCAAGTGCGAGTCGGACTCGCGCACCGAGGGTTTCCTTACAAACCTGCAAGGTTTACAAAGTTCGTTCATTACGACAATCGAGTCATACCTATGGTATTTTTATTNAGTCTACCGTTCAGTCAAGTGCTGGACACAGGATCTCTAAATTTTATCACCCACTAATCACTGCCAGTCATTCTTTAAGTCTTCCTTCAGTCCATCGAGGTGACATGGCAATACGTTTGGCGAGACGTAGTCTCCAATCGGGAACCGATTTACTTTATGTAAGTACCTCTTATTTATTTATCGATCTGCCATTTTACATTTACAAAATTTTAGATTATGTTTAGTATTTTGATAAAAGATGGATGGTAAGTATTTTGTAGACCAGTTTTGTAGACAAAAATACAAAACTTTAACCTAACGATGATTAATTTTCTTTGCGAAGCTACTTATTTTGTCGTCTTAATGTTTTTTAAGGCTCATTCTAATTAATCTCTCCCGGGTGTACGTCTGGCTGTCGAGAGACCAGTCATATTTCTTTTACTGAAAATAAACAAGATAGTCTGAATACTTTTCTCAGTAACTTGAATACTATTTTAGCATTGCTCTAGGGTAGAGAGAGCGTTGCTTTACTTTAGCCGCTAAGGTAAAAATTACGTCATAACACCAAGCGCTCAAATATTTCGACAAAGTCCCTTTAATATAAAACGAATAAATAAAACAATATTCGTTGTCGATTTAGAATCCATATGGCCGTAAACTTAATCCTGTATAGAGGGTTGCAGCGAAGCGATTAAGAAACCAAATCTGTCACGAATTTTGAATTGAATTTTGGCTACAGCCAGAGAGATGACGTTGCGTTTGTGACATAGCTGGCTATTTCCAGACTTTCCTTCCCTGGGCGAAAGTTCTACCAATTTTAGACGATTTAACATATTTTGTAGAAAATGGAGTACAAATAAATTAACTTAAAATTTTTTGCTTGAGGTTGTCTCTTTAAATGTTAAGTTTTGACTCCAATATCATTACAAATTATTTTTATAATGACGAAAAATGTATCAATTTATTGAGAATTTCTCTANGCTGTCCATCGCACTGTGGGCCCGGCAGAGGTCAAAAGTCAAAAAATCTGTTGTCTATTAATCTTTTTTTATTTACGCAGATAGGTAGTTAAAAACTTCTAGTTTTAGAAAATATTAAAATCAACATGTTTCTTAACAAATTGGTATACTTTTACGAGTCAGAAGTCTTTGATTGCAAGCCTAAGAACGGTTGCTATCAGCGCGTCCTAAGTTTATTGCTCTGTTTACATACAGTTTTGTTTATAAATTGTATTTAAAACTAGTGCATTTAACAATAGAAATCCTGAAAAAGGGTAATATGTAACTTTTTGTCAAAATTTTAAAGTTATATGGCTGGTATTAACATGTCAAATATGATGAAAATAATTGATAATTTATTGAATATTTTTAGACTTTTAGTTTAGTTCCCCGTCGTTCCCCGTAACAATTTATACGTCATTTGTTAGCTGACAGTACGTTTTATTATATTTTGTATACAATTTCACCCAAGAGTACCAAAGGTCTTGACAGTAGGGGTCCAAAGTTGCATTATTATCTTAGTTTTGAAATCCAAAACAATTTATTTTTCTGAAAAATTAAGACAATTAAGACAACAATTTATTTTTCTGCTAAGAAATTCATTGCTCGTTTTCAAGATTATTTGTATTTGAGCAATGGAATGTTAAAAAAGTCACGAATGCTGAAAAGTCTCGTCTTGTGTACCAGCATCTAAAGTTATCATTAGTTAGTGATGAGAAAAATATTGACATGAATAATTAAGAAAATAAGAGTATGCAAAAAAATTGTGAGTATTTTAAAAAGGCATCTCAGTCTACAAAAGTTTTCAAAAATAGACATTCTGACTGGTTAAGCGATCTTTATATCACTGGTTTGCGAAATTTGCCTAAAAAAAGGAAGTCTTCTTTACCCAAAGAGTGTATTACTTTAATTTCAGCAGAATAATATAATATTATACAATGTTTTACAAAGTATTTTATTTTATTAAGAAGTTTTAAACTTTTGACCGCTATTACATAGACGCGGGACCACCGTGCATCGGCTCAATACAGAGGTTTAAACATAGGTCTGACTCGCGGTCATCATTGTCCGACGCGGCCCGAACGGAAAGTTAAAGTGTCGCCCATCATTGTCCCCCATGGCCCGAACGGAACAGTGCCATTTTTAGGCTGGCAGCGAAGGTGTTAAAGAGAGTCATGGGAAAGAAATCTTGGCAACAAATTAGTACCTATTTTATTGAATGTGGTAGTGTAGAACAAAAGTGTGAAAGAAACATCTACTTTTATTTTGGGGTTAACGTTAATAATCCAGAAGAAATAGCACATACAGACGTAGGTAGACCTAAGTAGCCGTTAAATATCCTCTAAAAAGCATCATTATCCTTTCAGACTTTAAAATTATTATTAGCATTTCAAACACATGTCTTGTTTCCATAGTTAAGTCTCCATAACCATTTATGTTCAGTAGAATAATCAAAGTTCTGAAAACTACACTGTTTGTTGTGTACGTATCTAAAATACCTATTAAAACTTGTAACAACCACCAATTTTTATAACCAAGCAAGTAAACGAACCCACGTTTATCTGAACATAATCAGCTTTTGCCCAAGAACAACGGTTTAAACGGCCCGATTAGGTAACATATTTATATTCTGGCGCACAAATGACACAATCCTTTGTTCGCTGCCAAACCGTCTCGGCCCACGGTCAATTTAGGATCCAATTACGTCCAGCTTAGTGGGAAAAAATCCAGGGTAATCCGGGTCTTAAGAAGCGGTGTGAAGCAGAAGCGAATGGAGGTGACAAAATGGTTCTAGACTCTACATCCTTTCCACTTCTGCTTTCGCTACTGTCTATTATTAGAATTTTAGACCACAAATCATAATTTGCGCAACGGCACACTAGTTAGCAGATCAATTATAGAATATCAAATATTATGTTTCTTTTTGCATCCTTGTTGCTTCAACGCATTCCTTTTTTTAGGATCGTGAACCATAACATAATATGTCATTCACTTCCAGAAGCTTTATTTTCTCTTCGCTTAGTTCGTCACTTGCACTTCTATACTTTACCTTGGAAATCGAAACTAAACTTCACAAAAGTAACAGTGGTATTTATTCGTGATCTTGTTATTCTATCTCAAATAAGATTGAAGCTGCCTTAAGATAGATTATAGGAAATAATAGTATCCATCCAACATCGATTAATTATTGTTTATTTATCCAACATCCTCCTCGCTTCAGCTGCATCCCGCCTGCATCCTCCGGGATTGCTTCCAACCCGCATCACAACACAATTGCGCGCGATTACGTATCAATCATCTTTAACTAACATCCTTCCCGCTACAGCTCATCCCTCGGACTCGCCTGCATCCTCCGGGATCGCGTCCAGCCCGCAACACAACACAATTGCGCGGAATTACGTATCAATCACATTTAACTAACATCCTTTCCGCTCCAGCTCATCCCTCGGACTCGACTGCATCCTCCGGGATCGCGTCCAGCCCGCATCACAACACAATTGCGCGCGATTACCGATTAATTATATTTAACCAATACCCTTCCCACTTCAGCTCATCCTCGGACCCTCCTGCATCCTCCAGGATCGAATCCAGGCCCGCATGATAAAACAATATTGCGTGCAAATACGTATTAATTGTACCTATTTAACCAACATCCATCCCACTTCAGCTCAACCCCGGACCCACCTGCAACCTCCGTGATCATATCCAGGCCCGCATGATAAAACAATTGCGCGCAATTACGTATCAATCATCTTTAACTAACATCCTTCCCGCTTCAGCTCATCCCTCGGACTCACTTGCATCCTCCGGGATCGCGTCCAGCCCGCATCACAACACAATTGCGCGCGATTACGGATTAAAAGCCTCCGCTTTCATCAGGAGCTATTGATTGCTTTGTTCCGATTCAATTCTTCATCCGTGTTGTTTAGGGGATCTTTTTTGGGGGAATTCGGGGATGAATTCACTTTGTTAGTCACTTTTCTACTATGTTTAGTGGTGATTAAGTTAATTGTTTTATTTAGGCGATTATCACACTGCGCCGCGCTCCGCCGCGGTACGCGGGACGACAGATTTAAACATTTCTATGCAAGTACCTCAGTTTGTATAGAAAACACGCGCGGCACAACACACTGACAACGCGTCCGCGCGCGGGATTTTTTATATGAAATCACGCGGACCGCGGCGGAGCGCGGCGCAGTGTGATAGCCGCCTTATTGTTTTAGGTTAGACAATTAGTGTATAATATGTAAGGTTCGATTAGATTAGATAACAAAATAATTTACTATAGGGTCACCACATACAAGAGTAACCAAACGGCACAATTTAGATGGTTCTACCATCGCAAGTAGCTAGGAAGGTGATAATTCTGTACCCCCAGTGAAAAGGGATCTAACTCGACTTAGATCAAAATTGACTTTATAACATAATGTGAATCTCTGAAAAATTAGCTATTTTTGTATCTAATCGGTATGTTTCTACGACGTATAGAAAAGAAAATAATGTTGTGCCAAATGATACAAGTAAGGCTTTGTGAACCAATTTTGAGTTTTCTTTCGTGTATATTGATACATGTCTACTTTTAACAAAGTGTACCGGAGGCTTCTTTCAATTTTTTATTGTGTCAAGAGGTACGACTCGTGTTACTACTTTTTACACGATTGAAGTTGTTCAGATTGAATTTGTGATTAACAATATAAGATGACTCATATTAATATACACAAAAAAAACTATGTATTGTTGGTTGGTGAAAAATAATGTAACTTAATTTATATCACAAAAAGTAAAAGACAAATGATTATTTATTTTGTGTATAATGATTCAATTAGACTAATACCATTAACCACAAAAGTTTCGTACATGTGTAAAATGTTATCAGTTACTTAGATCAAAAACATTTGAAAATCGCAACTAATGATTTGGTTAATTATTTGGTGTAAAATGATATAACTTAGCCCAATTGTCAGATTAAAGGAAAACATAATGCGTAGTTTATAAATCAAAGAACTTTAGTTAATAGTTTTAATAAATAATGGTTAACATCTACTAGTAAAACATATAATTGAATTCATAGTGCCTAACGTTGTCAATAAAAGTACTTAATAAGTGCATTANAAATTTCAGCTTCATACCTCCACGCGTTCCTGAGAAAAAGGGTCTTGACAGACGGACGGACAGACGGACAACAAAGTGATCCTATAAGGGTTCCGTTTTTTCCTTTTGAGGTACGGAACCCTAAAAAAGAAAAGGTAGCCCTTATGGGGCACTTTACATGTCTCCTTATCTCCTTATCTCTCGAAGCCCTACCAGCGCTTCGAGACAAACATATGGCAAGTGCTGAGAAGAAACGCCGGAACAAACTCAGTAACCACTTATTGCCAGGAAATCTAAGGGTAAGAAAATATGCGCAGACTGAACTGACCACGTCATCATCACATCCTTTATGATTGCTTATATCTTTATGATTGCTTAACACATTGAACGCCAACGCGGTCAATGTTGTCCGACACTGCACTTTCCTACCAGGCCAAGTAAAAATTTCAATTTTTTTCAATTTTCGTCGATTGTTTTTTTTTGTTAAATCGTTACATTATAAACATAAATAAAGGATTTTATTAACATATAGTTGTTTTTGAGTCTCTACATCGAATTATTAAGCGTCGGACATCATTGACCCCCANATTTAATTACGAAAAAACTACATGCTATATTTCCCAAACTGGCACACTGCCTAATTATATCTAACATTACCTTTCACCTAAAAAATATTTCACCAAGTTATCTCTAATAGCGACGAAGCAGGATTTTTTTTAACTTCAAATGCGATTTCCCAAAAATCACCATTTTCGACTTAACTCCGTTTTCACTGGGGGTACAGAATTATGTCTAGAGATGACTCCAAAAGAAAAAAGTCCCTTTATTCACCTCCAAAACACTATCTATCTATCATCTAATAGATGCACGACTGGCAGCAATGAAACTAGGACTCCAATTAGCTAAACATAGCCGACTTGCTCAATAATACAATACTTAATACTGTGAAAACAAGTGTAAAATAAATTAGTCACTGCTTGCTCAGAAACTTGATAACATCTAAAAGTTTAGAGGACACCCCTAGCACACATTGTACCTATCATGTGGTTTTAAACAATCAGTAGGAAAAAATATATTATTTTAAAGCGGGCTGCAAGCATAAAGTTGAGCTAGGCGCTATCAGAGGCTCTAATTGCGTTGGGCGGCTGCCAAGCAACTCGCGGCTCTTCCCGAACTTCATTACTGTCATACAAATATCTGAACTGTATCGATTGTCGACGATTAATCGATGACTTCAGATGTACCTAAGACTTATTTATAAGTTTTCACCATCAAGCCCTAATTTGTCCCTAAAAATTGACCCCTATGGTAACACATAACAGGAATTTTGTTTCCATAATAGGGGTGACGCGATGACGGTGAAAACAGGCATTACTTACTTTTTTAATTCCTATATTTTTTTCTATACTCAATACATTCATGCCTTTACAGAGATAGGTACCCAATTATTTCATTAAAAACAGATAAATGTACTACGAGTATTTAAATAGGTAGTCAAATTAATAATACCCAGCTTATGAGACTGCTAATTATAATAGACCCTAATTGTTTGACTCATTAACTACATAATTTTTACTATGCTACAGTGATTTATACTGCCGCTGCAATGTGTGCGTACTTACATTACATTTTAAAAGGCGGTTACGATTCACCTACACTAAGCTCAGCAGGCACAATAACTAAGAAGCAGTTCCCAAAATAACATCAATTTCTACATTTCTAAAAAGAAAATAAAATTCACAAGTCCATGATATTGCATTACAAAAATCCCAAGCAATATTTCTTATTCATCATCAATCATCCAGCCACTTTATTGTGACAAACCTAACCCGAAAATCGTTCTTGAGGGTAAAACGAGGTATTCAATGAGGAAAGTAGACAGGCGTCACTCAAACAAAGAGTTTAAAAAGCCATTCTTTAGGAACAAAGTCATTAAATGCAACACAAGCGGGATCAGTAGACTTTATAGTCGTTTGATTTTATGATGTTACAGTGATTTTTTTTAAAGAATATTAGTAATTTGTATTGCACAAATTACTAATCCCGTTAGCCCCTCGTGGTAAGCTAAATAATGCTTGTGCTACGGGTGAATGATTTAATAATGTACCTACAGAAGTATCATTTCACAATATTTTACAGAAACCATACCTACTGAGACTGCACCTACTACAGGACCTTCTATTGTAATGAGATCACCTCCAGCAATGTTACATTCATCTCAATTCCAATACAATTCATCTTCCTCCACTATGACGCGCGGGATCCGCGACGTTGCTCGACAATTTTAATTGGATCGCAACGCGACGGCAACGCGCGGCGACGTCGTAACAAACGTTTATACGTAATTGCAACTAGGATTGTAATATTTTAGAATTAGTCTGGCAGTAACTTAATTACAGAAGACATTATTACTGTTAGTAATAGTCTGATCTGAATGTTCCCAGACCACTTGTAAAGATTCTTTTGTGTAACAAGTTTTAAAGGTTACCGCGACACAAGCTTCGCTTAGTGCGGTATCCGCTAGATATAAGGACTTTATGTATTTGGTTTTACTGGCAATAAACGTTTTATTATTATCTCTTTATTCAATTTCCTNCTGATGCGCGGTTATTGAAACGAAAAAATGCAGCCATTGGCTGAAACGGAACGGATCCGTACACACAAAAATATTATAGGTGAGATAATGGAAATTAAAGGTACCTATAATATACAAATGGAAGTTGCTAATGGCGAAACCTCTTCGACTTCCAACAAAAAGTGAGAACTAAATAAATATGAAGATTAATTCTTTAATGTCTTTCTAAATGAAACAAAAAATAACAATGTTTCTAATATTAATGGAAACAAGTGTACTAAGCCATAACAAATACACGAAATTAAATTGGAAGTGGGATAATGTGTTGGTTGACCTTAGTAACCAAAGAGAAATATTCAAAAAAGAAATAGTGAAATCCTACTGATCAGGTATGGGATACCGGATGAAACCAAAAGCTCGTACACTTTGCTAAAGATTACTTCTATCTACATAATTACTATCTACAAACTTGAGCTCAGAAGGCACAAGAGCGGGTGCCTCCGGAATAATCGAGACCCAAATGCCTTTTAAATGCGCTCGCTTTTGCACCTCATGCAGCACTAAAGATGATCGAATTGGTAAATAGGAAAGATCGCGGCATGGGAAGTGTCGTACGTCCTTGTATTGGGATCCAATCTTAACCCTCCTGATGGCAATTGAACAGGAATCTCTATCCTCTTGAACTCGGAAAATTAAATCATCGTGCGAAGATAGCAGACCTGGGCCAGATAATGGAGGAGAATTAAGACTGGAAGGAGCACAAGGGACGTCGAGTGCGCGTAATTTTTCATGATGTCGATGTCGATGTCTGTATTTACAACCGGAGACTTGACATAAAGTATTTGGATTATAGCCTGACCAGGAACATAAAAACCCTGGCATAGAGGCGCTTCAACTGCATTTGATAGTGCAACACTGAGTACAGTCGTACATGTGTTAAATTAATAGGCTAAATTTATGTATCAAGATTCAGGATTACGGGCTAATTTGATATTTTCATAAATGAACGAAAAATATTATTAAAGGTAACCTGGTTTAAATAAATTAAATGAAACCATCAATCGAGNTAGATCTTAAACAAGGGACGACTAGAAAAGAGGACCAAAATCCCAACACCCCGCCCTGGGTGCCAAGCATCAGAGGGTGACACATGTCGCACAGATTAGTACTCACTGGCGCATCTGCATAGCAAGTCTGCGGTCTATGTCATTGTCTTTCAATCTTGGAATCGGTAGGTAACCCCAAAATCGTGGGGGTTACCAGGGGGTGCTTTAGGACGCCGCCACTGTAAAGATGGCCTTGGGAACGGGAACGGGCGTCTACTGTAAACATTTCGAACATAGTGAACGCTTAAGGAGGTTTGCTACAGTGTTTCAAGCTGAATTCTACGCTATAATATGTGTGCACTAAAGAACAGGGGTGTAAAAAACGCAATATTTACATCCTGATCCACAGCCAGGCAGCACTCAAACAAAAAGCCTAGAATTATTCTAGATGCAATCTTAAAGATGAATAAACTCGGAAGGCATGAAAGTGTCCCTGATGTGGGATACCTGGACATACACGGATCAAATGCAATGGGAGAGCCGACAGTCTAGCGAAACTAGGGTCAGAGGCGATACCTATTGGGTCAGAACTGATACTTACCTTTATCTAACGGCATACCTCATGGCCATAATATAGCCATATTCAAGAAGCACAGTGCTGAATGGGAAAGCTCCAACAATATAAGATAAGCCTCTCCAAATTATTCCTAAAGGGAAACACAGGGTCATGGAGAAAACACATTAAGCAGAAATAAAAGGTACCTACCTAACTAAACCCAAGCAATTACTGGTACGCAAACTGGGCATTATGGAACGAACCACATGTCCCACAAAATGGGCCTAACAACAGAAGACAGCTCTCGAGCATGTGGAATACATGTGGGGTCCATCAATCAATACTGTCAGGATGGGTCTGCTTGGGTAAGCATATCCGGGATCAGAAGACTTAGAAGGCTTTCACTCAGACGCTTAATTCACCTGATGGATAGGATTTTTTTGGATGATAGGGAATAAAAAATGGAGCATAAAAATCCTAATGGGTCGCTGTGGACTACGCTTAGACCTAGCTTAGCTTAGGCCCTACATAAGATAACCCAGACAGCAGCAGCAGCTTTGCTCTGTCCGGGTCCGGGAACTGGACACCAGCAACACGACAAACCGCAATGGCACCACAATATAGGATCGAGTGGGTATCAAATAAATTTGCGCTTGTCTGCATATACGGGATTAACAATGCATTCAGAGCTCCCATTAACGCCAAATTACGTCTATGAGTGGGCAAACGCGGTAGTCGAGGCCTTGAATCTGTCGTGAACCGATACTGACCAATTGCGTCCTCCAAAGCCCTCCTCAATCGCTCACTCACCTGGTTACTTACACTACTCGGCAAATCCCCCTCGTCAACACCAGAGGCTACCCCCGCCGCTTGTGGTGTCGATGGCGACACCGTAGGCGACGCCGGGGCAGGGGGCTCCGACATTAAGAGGGGGGTTGTCCGAGCAGGCATCGCCTCCAGGCGGAGTCGATCAAGTACAGACTGGTCCAACAGCCTGCACCGTTGAATAGCCCGCACTTGATATTATTATTATTATTTATTTATTACATGGTTTGGATCAAGGGGTAGATGTAAATTGGTTATTCCAACTGTGTTACAGATAATTATTTGCCTGCTCTTTGTATTGTAATATTGCTTTAGCGGTTTCATTCAAATTATTGTAATAATAGTGAAACCTAATTAGTTTTGTGCGCTCTCTATTTTTACACAATGACTAGGTACCTACATAATTTCTTTCTGAATATCACGAGTAAATTAAAGGTAAAGATAAGACTCCTTTTCAGTAAATCATGCTTAGATTTTGCGTTTGCGTAGATTTTGGTCTATCTCAGAAAGACTTGATCACGCTGAAATACAATTTTATATTAGTTGTGAAGGGTTTCTCATAATAGTATATTTCATCCCTTATTCCATCTTTAATTATAGTCACTTTTTTGTTAATAGTGGTAGTAGGTTTTTCTATAAGTATATGAACTCTACAAACAAAAGTAATTGCTCTCTATTTATGCCGCTGATCTAAATACTTTTATCCGATGTCAGATTATGTGAACTAAAACTTTCATGTTTGGAATTTATTTATTTTATTTCGCAAAATATTTGTATCCAATTATGCTGGACCGTCATTGAATAAACTATAATCGAATTCCATTTCGCTGGAGCGACACAAACTAGCAGTTACAAGTTTTATTTAGTTTTACATTTTTTAACGAATGTTTCGAATCGTTTTAGCGATCGTAATTAATGGAATGAATTTAATTTTTCGAAATAGATTTTGTGTATAAAAACATGATGATAATAACAAATCCTTAACTGTATTCAGAGTTATTTATTTGCTTATTTAGTTTATTAAACAATATAAAATGAATGTTATCAACTCTCCTTGCTTGCCCTAATAAAATGCTTGAACTTCACTTTCATAGTATTTTTTTTAATGTTTCCTGTTTCTGAATATTATTATGGAACATTATGTCATCAATCTTTTAAAGGTAGTGGACCTTTATAAGATTTATGACATTATGTTTTAAAGTTGCATTCGGCTCCCGTAGGATTCTGACAAAACTACTACAAATGGATATTGAGCTCAAAGTTCTAGGTCAAAGGAGATATAGCTCTCTTATAGTTCGTTTGTTTCAGCCAAAGGACGTCCACTGCTGAACAAAGACTTCCCCTAACGACCGGTATCTATAACGACCGCGTTGCGCTGCCCACATCCAGGTTCTTCCAGCGAACAACTACTTACAAATCTCCCCCGATTTGTAATGCAACGACAAAATCACGAAATTACTTCCTCCATGCTCAATGTCGAACCATTATAATCTTACAGATTTAATTAAAAAAGAAGAGACCAACAAAAGCTTTCAAAAATTCATCACTTACCTATTATATTGTAAATCAGCTACTAAAAGAATTCAACAAATAGAGTGTAATCCAAAATCCAAATCATCCCAAAATAAAATAGCACACCGTCTTGCAACTGGAGTAATCCAATAGCACCTTTTGCAAGGCATTTAACAAAAGATCATATTCAAAAAAACTCTCTTATCACTAAACATTGCGGATACGACCTGCAAGCTTTCAAGAGGAGAGGGTATCATTTACCTTAAAGGCCGGCAACGCTCCTGCAACGCCCCTGGGTCTGCGGGTGTCTATGGGCGACGGTAAACACTTACCATCAGGTGATCCGTCTGCTCGTTTGCCTCCTGTTAACATAAAAAAAAAATATGATTAAATTATAGAGCATTGCATTCTAAATTACAGCTCCCAATGATTGCGAGTAGCGATTTTACGGCATAATTACCTTGGGCACTGAACTGCCTACTAATACTAGTGCTTGGCACTTGTCCACTCGTTTGCGTTTAGCAAATTACCCATTGCCGACAATTAACGAGAAAATGTATCGGTTCGACCTGGTACAACAGCAGTTTTAGGCCAAAAGTTCAAAGAAATATGAACGTCAATCTACGGCAGACACTCACCTGCCATGTAGCACGTAACGTAGCATGTAACGTAACCAACCTTCAAGTGAGTACGGCTCGTCCACGGTCATCGCGTATCTGGCTGCGAGCTCCTGAAGCCGCCTTTGTGCTCGCAGTGATACCGCCACTCGGCGGGTCGCTACGATCTCCCTGCGAATTACGCGCGAGCAGCTCGCAGCGGGCTCGTGCCTATGTAGTCACTTGATACAGTATCTGATACATTACTTGCTACACGGCTAGATGAGTACCCTGCTTACCGATTTAACACCAATGGTAACTGTAGAAATTGGTTAAATATAGACCTGTTGAAAGCCAAAATCAAAGGGAGTTAAAAACAAAATATAACGTTAAAATAGCACTTATTTACGATGGCTATTTACGAATCACTTTATTTACGATGAGCATTTATGTATTGAAAAATTAGGGCAACTAACGCAATAAACGTAACATAAACACACTCATAAATAAGTGTCATAAATAAAATAATAAAACAGCAAATATTCCAATAAAACGATATAAAAGTTTCTAGTGCCCAATATGTCCCATATTTCGCCCGCGCGGTATTAACTATTTGGGGTAAATGCCAGTTTTGTAAAGATAAACATTCCACTTCATTAAATCTGGCAATTCGGGCGGTGTTGCCAGGCTCTGCACGAGCAAATGTCATGTTTACATTCCCATTAGGCTCCACTATTTAGGCTCTAACCGACCGGATCGCGTCAACTTCCGCAATCATTCTGCCTTCGACAAACACATAACTTCTTTTAGTTGGCAACTGTACTTAATGTAAGGGCTCGGGCACATTGGGGAGTGGAGAGCGAGGGCGATTTTGCGCAGCGATTAAAAGCACCATTAAGATACCATCATTCCAGTTTCTGCCGATGTAGAGTTATTGAACTCTATAGATAGTAATATCAAACAACTAGCGGCCGCCCGCGACTTCGTACGCGTGGACCTCGTTTAATTACTAATGATGTTATATAGATAGATGGCGTTTAACGGCTTCCCCCGCATGAATATTTACGAACGTAAAAAATGTTTTGGCTGTAGATTTTAACCAATGACGATAGATAGCGCTTTTTACCCACGTCTTATTTATTTATTGTAATTTACTTTGTCACATATCGTCATAAATTATAGCCTATATATTAATCTGGGTTATAAACAATAATACTGTAAAGTTTGAACAAAATGCGTTCAGTAGTTTTTGCGTGAAAGAGTAACAAACATCCAGACATCCACACAAACTTTCGCATTTATAATATTAGTAGGAAGTAGGATAGATAATAGTCAAGAAACTTCTTGCAATTCCCTATTTATCCCAAATCAATACCTAGGTATTTATAAAGGAAATATTAATTAAGTAAGGGGACAATAGCCCGACACCGTTGGCGGGTTTGAACGTCGCATGTCTTGTCAGACTGGCTGAGTCGAGATCCGAGGAACGCTAATTGCCGCTGGACTATTGTGGTTACCCACGTGACACGACATATTTATTTAAAACACCAAAGGACACCCGAGGTGGAATTGTGTAAAGCAATCGTTATCATTTGACAGTTCATAACGTACGATTATTCTGTCAAACGCTTTGTTTAACTGACTTTATCGTACGTTATGAACTGTCAAATGATTACGATTGCTTTACACAATTCCACCTCAGGTTCGTATTGCACAGATTACTACCAAATGTAACCTACCTACCTATGCACAAGTATCCCTAAAAAAGAACACGATTTGTTAAAAGCAAAACAATCACTTTCACTGAGGTTCAATCGCTCAATCTCCCAAAGTATCAAGTGTGCAATGGCTCAAGGGAGTTCGGTTCTAAAGATGACAAAAATATGAGCGAACTTGGGCAATACCGCCTATATTGGTGCCCTCGGCATTTTATTCCGCGGCCTACTTTCAATTGCTCCACTGAAATAAATAACTTCGTTATTAAGAACTTTTTTATAGCTCACGACTCCATTCGGCTGCCGGTCGTCATCATGACGACTATGTTGGAGAAAGTAGTAAAGTAAGTACATACTTTACGTTGACCGCCGCGAGTATACTTTGAAAGAAATATCCCTGAAGAACAGTAAAGTTTTCTATGTTGAAATACTAAAGAAACGATTACTAGAAACTATTATTGTAATATGATATACGATAGTAACAGTTCGACAATAATTCAAATGAGTACATTATCTCGTTATGAATCGAAGTTAATAGTGCTATAATAATAAAATTATGTTTTTCAGGATTCAGAGAAACATCAAGATTAATTTTTCGGTCTGAAAAAGCTTCGATTAAGCATCATAGTCCATAAAAGAGATTAATGTGGATTTTATTTTATTGAACAAAAAAGTTCTTAATTGAAGTTTAATTGATGTTTACGTAAAGGTCGTTGAGCAGTCGTATAGCAAAGCTTAAAGAGCTCTAAACAAATGTAAGGCTCAGACGATCGCAAACACGAAAAGTTTCGGGAGGGCACTTTTACACTTTTTATACTCGCCTGCCACTGAATATGTATGAGCGGGGGCGTCCGAAGTGTGTTGTTTTTTATGATATTCGATTCATTCCTTATTATGTACAAAACGATGGGAAAATGCTAAGAAGACCGTCCGTGTTCTTTAAGGAAAAGATGCTTCACTTTTCCGCAAGAGTAGTTAGTTTTCTTTGGGTACGGCACTCGCGGGAAAGGATACATAAAAGAACATTCGAAAAATATGCGCACATGTTATCGGTAGCACACAGATAAATGGCGTAAATAAAGGTAAAAATATAGACGTATTTCAAATAACTCATGATCGTTAAGTTTTAGCCTAGGCGCAGACCACCAACTTTTAGTTGGCCGATAGTTAGGTCGGGCTGTTAATCGGTACGGAGATGTATGAACGTGCGCACATTACGCCGATTTGATATCGGCCGATTCTTCATACAAATTAGAATCGGGGCCAACTATCGGCCAACTAAAAGTCGGTACGCCTAGGCATAGGCTCTGGTCTCCTATACTTACTTAAGCGCCGTAGGCTGCTTCACAATGCATAGCTAAAGAAATGTACAGTTGTGATCTCCTCCAAACGTAGGCGTATGGCGTCAATAGATACGTTTGACGATGACGTCGTACGCCACGTAACAATAGCGTTTAATAAGAGACGTTATAGCCTCCGAGTTACAGTACCATGTTCAACGTTATAAAGAAAAATAATTTAAAAAATGTTCCTGAATCTATTATAGAACTTATATTTGCGCAACCCCACTTACTATCTCAGAGGTGCCATGAATGTCTGATAAAATATGAATCCCTATTCAAAGAGTAGAGACTGAATTTTTGCTCATAGAGTGAACTCCCTAAGTGAATTATACAAGAGCTGGTTTTAGAGATAATAATATGAATAACAGAAATGTGCCACAACCCTGATTATCTTTTAGGGTTCCTTTGTGCTAGAATAGTATATAAAGAAAAAGGATTTTTGTTTTTTCTGCCGAGATTGTGATCTTAGGATGGAAAGGTCAGTTCTTAAATTGCTTTCTGTTCTTAGTTTATATTTCAGTTTACTTTTATTAATAAAATTGTGAAAGAGACGGTTTTATTGTTCATTATTTTAAGCATAATGTTTAACTTTATTTGATTGAACGCTTCCTAGGTCTGTACCTAGATCAAAAAGAGGTATGTAGATTTAATTCCCTAGTCCAGGTATATTCATTTCGTGTTTTTAATAGTAAATAAGCGATTCCCACACACACTGACATAGACAACATCATATTGTTTATACTCGTATGTACTTAATATTAAGATAATTCATAAGAAGCTAACAAAGATGACTAAAATTCTTCCACCACTTATTTTCAGCACCGATAAACAGTGGATAAATTGCTTAAAGTGGTTGTAGAGCAAAATATACTTGGTACAAGTAGTTAAGTGCTCTGAAATCTTTGTATAAACTAAGTAAGAGCGCTCTCAATTTAGGCAATTTAGCAGCGCGACAAACGCGCGACACACGCGCGTTCCCGAAATTTCATACTACATATCGACGGTCCCTACGTATAATTCAGTATCTACCAGTTCCGTGATTTGCCGTTTTTGTTTGCAAAACCTTCAGAGAATGGGCCTAGAGTGAGAGTAACGGTCAGTAGCGGCTGAATTTTTTTCCCATGAACAATCACTTATGTGGCAGTTAATAATTTAAACAAATATATTACTCCAACGTAAAAGTTAGTAAGTACCACTTACGTCATTTGTAATTAGAAACTTTCCGATGTAGGTATAATTGAGTAAATGACAAATAACACACTTATTGTGATTATTTTTTGATAATTCTTCATGTTTTATAGAATATACCTCATTATAAAACTATTATACCAAATTTCATCAATGTATGATTAATAGAACGCGAGCTACACATGTTTAAACCTTCAAACCGCTCTCCTGTAAAATTGGCTGTTTTCAGATACGTTATTATACGTAGGGACCGTCGATATGTGACAGCGGATGCATCCCTTCACATTATAAAAACGCCGCTGCCGCGCTACAGTCGCGCTACTAACGCCCTAATGTAAAAGCGCTCTCAAAAAATGTTGAGGAC
The DNA here is from genome assembly GCF_004193835.3 of Ostrinia furnacalis. Lineage (NCBI taxonomy): Eukaryota > Metazoa > Arthropoda > Insecta > Lepidoptera > Crambidae > Ostrinia > Ostrinia furnacalis. The sequence continues at coordinate 233,833 of NW_021136462.1, forward strand.
AGTGAGGGATCGGAGTGCAAAAGAGTGAAAAATATCAGAAAATATCCAAGTAAACTTCGCGTTTATTTCGTAACGTTGCTTACTTGGATATTTTCTGATATTTTTCACTCTTTTGCACTCCGATCCATCACTGTCCTCAACATTTTTTGGTCCTTCGAGCCGGATCCTACGGGTTTTGGTCAAACTCGGTAAGCCTTGCGCGGGTCAGAGCAATAAATTTATTTATTGATACGGGTTCTCAAGTCCCTCCTCCGCTTTGCTTGTCTCTAATTATAAAAATCCAGGTAATCCCGAATAATTTTCACCAATTAATTTCGAGCGCGGCGCCGCACCTGCGCTCAGACAGTTCGGCGACTGCGAAGTATTCGTTACGGCTTAGATTTTAATTAAACCGAAGGTTTACTTAATGCCTTGTTTACTATATCTATGTTGAATTAATTAAATGTGATAGCTAATGAAATAATAAATTTATTTTACACGCATAACTGAAGATACAGGCAAGCAAAATCGAAGAGATTTGGTGCCTTGAAAGAAAGAACTACACTTCAAATTGGTTCATATTTAGATAATGATGCCAGTAATGGAATCCATTTGTGAAAAGATATTGGTATTATGGAAATTCTCAATGATACCGCAATGTCAGTGAAAGCTTGATTACTGCATAAAAAGGTTTTTTTCTGACACATTTTTCTTTCTACGATACAATCTATAAACCTGTTCAAATCCAATGAATAATTTTAGCTCCATTTCTTTCCAAAATATTTGTGGCCAAAATAACCAAAGTCATAACACCACATTCTTGTAATACAAACTTTTAAAGAATGCAAACTTTCTACCGCAAACACACAAGACTGTACACACGCCGTAAAATGCAGCGTTAATAAAAACGCTCCAATGGACTGTTGCATTTACGCCGTTTAGTTTATGGTAATCGGCGGGCCGTTCCGGTGGCAAACAGGAAGGAGACAAACCAACGGGGAACGAATCTCGTTAAAGCAACACCGTAATGATATTTGCATTAAAAATTAACTGGAAAAGAAACACAGAAGTGGGAACTTCGAACGTCTCCGCTTGGGGAAGTTGGGCGCAAGAAGAAACGATATTATTAAATTGGATTCTTAGAAGAAATATTTCCTGCAATGCTCAACATCATCATCATCATCATCATCTCAGTCATAGGACGTCCACTGCTGGACGTATGCCTCCCCCAACCCAATGCTTTCTATGCTGCCCGGTTGGTAGCGGCCAGCGTCCAGCGCCTTCCTGCTACCTTTATGATGTCGTCGGTCCACCTTGAGGGTGGACGTCCTACACTGCGTTTTCCGGTACGCTGCCTCCACTCCAGAACTTTGTGTTTCCTCCGCGTTTGTGGAATGACTTCCTATCATCGAAGATTTCTGCCTTGTACAACGTGTCTCCAAGAAAAGAGTGTAGAGCTTACGAACGACTCTCTCAAAAAGTAAGACATTATAGTACTATCAGCAACTCGTGCGCTTATGTTAATGGCGAGCGATCGCTAAATGCTAACAATTTCAAAAGGAAATTCCTCAATTAAAATTTTAAGTAATTATAATGATAAAAATAAAAAATAGTTCATTGTTCACTTCAGTTGTTGACGGATTATAAAACCTGGCCACAGAATAAACAATGACTAAAACAAATCTTAGATTTGTAAGAAACGTGCAAAACCTCAGTGCAAAACAAACACCCGTATATTCCGCATCGACTTTTGGCCGCCGCAGATTTTGTCCGCCCGCTTAAAAATTAACACTTTCCCCTCCAGTTGCCGCAATCTTGGGCATCTACTGAATAATAAAAATGTTTCGCGGCCCTAGAATTTGATACTTTACAACTTTAATAATGTTTTAATCATATTTGTGGCCTTTAGAAGTTTCTTGGGAGAATTTTATTAGGCCGATGTTACTTGGGGAACTTCGACTTCGGAGTGTAGGGTCGGCACGTGTTCCAGGGCTACCAACTTTGAGAACAGGTAACTTTGGGCTTATATCAGCTGGATTTGAAGAGGACAGACTTTTGCATGCGTAATTAATCACAAATTAATGCCTTTACTTCCGGACGAGTAGTGGTAAGCCTACAGGAACATTTTGTGTCACAACAACAAGTTTCAACACACGTGAATCATGTTAAACATAGGATAATATCTTTGTTAGAGCAGGAAACTAACAGTAATATTTACTCGTGGCTCCATCGGCAATTATTGGACCATCTAAAATGTTGATCTAATTTCCTTGTCTGCTACATTTTCACGTTGGATCCGCTGAATCAATTTTCACATTTAAGTCGACAAACCACCGGGTGGTGGTGCATCGACTTAAATCCAAGGTGGACAGACGACCTCATAAAGGTAGCAGGAAGGCGATGGATGCAGGCCTCTACCAACCGGCCAACCTGAAAATCATTGGGAGAAGGTTATGTTCAGCAATGGCTGAAATAGTTGATGATCGCAAACCATTATTTTCAAAATTAGCAACATCAAAAGTCTTTCCGCAAAAAGACCTATGACCCATTGTGAAACCGTTCACCAACAATCGATGAACTGCTCACCAACAGAATCTTTAACCCATTAACTTTTTGCCCAAAGAACACTTTACCCATGAAGCGTTGCCTGTGACAGACTGAAATCCACGCGAGCAAAGCCACGATCAGAAGCTAATTTCTTAAGTATAATAAATACTCACAGTTCAAAACTAAGGATGCCTTTTAAAATATTCTATTCTCTTTCAATAACAAGTTTTACCCCAGAAACAAACAAACTGTATACGGCTTCAGTAATCACATTCCCATTAAGTTGTCATCGTGGAGTGATTTCCTTGGGGCTTCTCGACGCGAATAGAATCTGTGCTTGCACTCCTTGAGAACGTCATATTATGTTTGCAGCCGAGAGTTTTGCCGAGTGTAATAACGATGTTATGTTTACGACAGCTCTAACGTCAATTTCATTTAATGTTTCATTGTATTAAAGTAGCAACTTATTACTAAATGCATTAAGAAGTGTACGGTAAAATTAGATAAAAACTACGAGTATGATTAAATTGTTATTCAATTTTTTTTAATTACTTTGAAAACATAAGTAAGAGGGTATACGGCACTTGAGGCAACAATCTCGAATTGCAACCTTTCAATGAGATTAAAATAGCAACCGAATTGAGAATACGAACGAGAATGTCAACCACAACACTACCTACAATAAAAAACATTTGTGTCGACACTGAAAAATACCTAACTCAGGTAAATTAACAGTGCTCTAGAGCTAGATTTCACGCAAACATACCTAACTATGGGTCGAAAAATTACAGAACTTAACATGAGCGTGATTCTGCGTCACGTACGCCGCGTCCCTTACTCTGCATAACCCGGCTGGTGGCGACACCTAGCCACAGGCTAACATGAACAGCACGTACTAAAGTTCCTAATCTTTAGCAATAATAAAGTATGAGAATCAAAATCAATTGATGAACGACAGAGTTCAAAATCATCATTGTTAACAGGTTGTTTGGTCTCTCTCCACTACAAGATCACGACCCTATCTTCAGAGGTAAATGTATGACCTACATTCCCCATGCTGGCTAGAGTTAAAAGTTCAAATACTCGTAGAGGTACATTGGAGAAATTCATTACTGAGGCTGAGTTGCACCACCTAATTTTGACCGTAACTATGACGATAGCCGGTGTTTTTGTATGGAATTTGACAGATTTTTGACGTTTGTCAAAGTTAAAGTAGGATGGTGCAACCCAGTCTTAGTTTTTAAACCTCGTGCTACATGCTCTAATAATGAGAGCAAATTGTCATCATCATCATTTCAGCTACAAAACGTTCACTGCTGAAGAACATTGGCCGGTTGGTGGCGGCTTGCAACTGCATCCAGCGCCTTCTGAAACCTTGAGGATGCACGTCCTACGCTGTGCTTGGTCACACCAATGGTGTATTAAAGAATGTCTGATAAAAGCCCTAGATCTACGAGTAACTTAAAAAGCTTGTCTGCTCTTACCGGCCTACGAAGAGTTCTGAATTTCTCAGCGCGTCTCAAAAGAGCCAAGTAACTTCGGGCAGTTATTTGTGTTGTGAGTTTGTCCGAACCCTTCCCATCACACTTTTTGTAGCCGAATATTATTTTTGGAAGAGCCTTCCTGATTGCGACGGCTGCAAGTCAGCGATCCTTTAATTTTGTAAGGAAATGTTGGAAACTTTTTGATCGACCTTATAAGTTCATAGAGACGGTTTTGCATGAAAGCGTTTGCTGTTTTCGTGTTCATACTGATGAAATTATGATTGAGGAAATCGCGAGTCGCGTAGTAGACACCATATTAGTTTTAAATGTTTATGTCATGTATTGTTTCCGTCTAAAACCCAATATTATAATTGTACCAGATTCCAAAAACATCAAAAATTTTCACTGAAAGTAAAATATTAAATTGTAAAAAATGCCTAGGTATGCAATTATGTTTGTAAAATACTTTTTGATTTTCTTTTTGGATTTTATTCGAAAAGAATTTTCCGTAACGTCCATTCCTTCCATACCTATAAAAATAAAACACGAAACTTTTTCATCCAAATCAAAATTATTCAGAAATCAAGTAACAAAAAGCAACGCATTTAAAAATGGTAGAATGAAATAAAAATAAAATAGTTTATTTGGTCGTCTCGAAATTGGAACCGTTGCAAATACATAAAATTTAATATCTTTTACCCAAGTTTCCTAGTTATTAAGTCCTAATTGCCAAAGTATAGTTAAAAACTAGTTTTATAAGTTACGAATTTTTAACAATGGAATAATATTGGATTTCACGACTTTGACAAAGTTTTGGAATTACGGTTTTCCGACACAAAGCGTCGGTGGGTGTGGGGTGGCCGGTGAAGTTGGTCCATAAGTAACCAATTCTTTTGGTAATACATTCACACTTTGCCTTAAATTGGAATAGAGTTTTCAAAGCATTATCATTCCATATAAAACGCAAGTTTGTCCATAATCAATTATAATCAAAGAAAAATACTTTTGAAATTTTTATGCTTCAGTATGCGACTAAATCGAATCGAAATCTATTTTATTTTCACAATAGGGAAGCACAAAACAATAGTCAATGTGTCTAGAAGTGGTCTGCTAAAGACTAATTATAAAGAACAAGATATTGTGAATCATGTATTCGCAACAACATTGGTTAAATAAAAAAGCCAATATTCCCGGTAACTTTGCTAAATATTTCTCGTTCCTGCTAACAGCCTGTGCCTGAGACTAAGTTTCGCACAATAGAAGTGTACAGGCGCCAATAGACCTAACTCAGATAATGGACGAAGCTAATGACTTGAATGCGCGAGCTAACTTAGATGATGTTAGCCCGAACTTTAGCGGAGCAGAAGTTGCATGGTAATAAATCACTTGCAGGAAGATATGCAGTCATTACTTAATTTAGAAAAGATACACACTTTATACTTTACCCGAATTATTATCTTTATAATTCTATCAAAGCGAAAGGTCACTGACTGGCTCACTCACTTATCACGAAATCTCAGAAACTACAAGTGCTAGGAGTCTCAAATTTTGCATCCTTTTAGAACATAGGTGCTCACTAACGGGATCCACGCGTAACGATGTCGCGGGCGGCCGCTAGTATTATCACAGAATAATAATAAGTACTTACTACGTACAGAAGTTTTACTTCGCGAAGGTATTTAAAAAAATGTATGCTCTATGTCATTAACAATATGGTGTAATTTAGCCTGTCTCAAGAGTCAAGCACCATTTTGTTGACAAACGTCAGTGATCGGCACTGCGCCGAAGCTATAGGGCTGACTTCGGTAAAATGATGTGACGTGAGGTGCCAAACTGCGGAAAATGGCGGAGGAAATACATGATTTAGCATGAACTATCATGAATAATGTTAACTACTTATTTACCTCTCAGTGTCTTGAGGCAACTTAAAAAAGTACATTCTGTGTTTTTATTATTATTTAGGCAGTCAAATACTGCACAGTATTTAGTACACCATTTTCTTTATTTTCTTCCATCATACACAAGAATACGCGTGCGTGAGTCAATGTTCGCTCGTATGTGAGGCCTTGTCGAATAGTATCCTATAGGTGGGCCATCGTGCGTGTTTTGTTTTCGATGTAAACTCGTGGAGATGAACAGGCCTGGTATTATTTCAAAACTTAAACAGACTACGAGTATACTAACGGTTTCTAAGCATACCTACACTGCGGTATACATATTTAAATAAGCTGTAATAAAATTCATGAGTCACCTACAAACGCTCATGCTCGCCGTAGAAATAATTATGGTAAATACAGCGGTATTTGAACTCGCCACAGCGCACTTTGTAGCAAGGAGCGCAAAGCACATAGTTCGTAGTGTCGTAGTCCGTAGCGAGCGCTCGTAGCAGTGCTACGAGTTTTCTTTTCATTTTTAAAATCAAAATTGCTTCGACCTGAAAATTGCCGTAACAACACAAAGATTAATTAAAAGAAGCGAAGGAAGGAAGAGAATTTAAATTTTTAGAAGTTGCCCGCCGATCTGGGGCCTAATGCCAGGGGATTCGCCATTTTGGCCTTTTGTTTCCTTTTCGCCTTTAATTGTGCCTACAAAGCGGAAAGGAGGGAATTATTGAAAAAGTTAGCATTTTCTGAGCTGTTTTGTTTTTTTTTTCAGAGTTTTGTGCGAGTCCGCGACTCGTTTTCAATACAATGGGTGCTAAGTTGATTAAGAAGTTGGTCTAATGGTGGGGGGAAATGGGAACTTATAGTCTTCTTTACTCAGTGCCTTAATGGGTTGACTGCGTTTATTTTAAAATCATGGAAACGACGTTCCTCTTTTAAATCGGGTCCTATTTAAGATCAGATTATCTTTACTTAATCTATACTAATCTATACTAATATTATAAATGCGAAAGTAACTCTGTCTGTCTGTCTGTCTTGCTTTCACGCCTAACCCAATGAACAGATTTTGCTTAAATTTGGCATAGAGATAGTTTGAGTCCCGGGAAAGAACATAGGATAGTTTTTATCCCGGTTTTTGAAACAGGGACGCGCGCTATAAAGTTTTTCTGTGACAGGCAAAATTCCACGCGGGCTAAGCCGCGGGAAAAACCTAGTAACTAATATTTCAGGATATCAATAAAGCGTTTTCATTTGCAAGTTCCCTAGGGACATTAAGGGCATTAGCGCTGTCCGGACGGAACAAATCTGGGCATGCTAATTGGCCCGCCCGCGGCGCTAGCGAGCTTCCGGCGCACGCCATAGCTATGGCCTAATTAATAGAGCAGTGGTGTCTAACTGGACTCTATTATTATTGTATGAACAGTTTTCATACACATAACACGGCACAAAATTGTATGTCCTCAAACTCTTTGAAAAACTGTCACAGACATTATGGAGTACGATGTATCTACGAATTCTATTGCATTTAACGTTACTCGTACAACACGGACTGCGCCAGAAGGAGGGTTATGTTTTTTATTAATCGATTTAGGTCGGGACTCTTTTCTGTTCTCTCTATTTATGTGAACATAAGAGCAAAGAGACCAGTCTAAATAGTCTTATCCTATACCTAGTAGGTAGGTTGGTACCTTACTTACTGCTTAACATTTCTACAGTCGTAAGTATAAATAGTCTGACTAAATGTATAACCACATAATGAATATGCTTAATAAATACCCGTTGCTCTAATTTCCAATTAAAATGGAACTCGAAAGTTTAATTTCGCTATTTATCTTGAACCAAATATGAAGCTTCCTCCTACGTGGCAAATCCTCAAATACGTTTTAATTTCGCCTTATTCACCGTATATCCAGCGCTGTCCACGGCAGTGCAAAAGACGCCTGGAGGCTGCCCTTTTAATTAGGGGCCCTCTATGGCGAGACAAAGGCAATTATGCGAGCCATTTACTCCAACAATAAGGCAGTTAATATTACGCTCTAACGTATAAAACAATGTAGAGTAAGGCGACGATGAAGGGATAGGAAGTGAAGCGAGCGTTTTGCGTTCAAACGTAGAAGAAAGCGGAGCTGTTCCAGGAATTCTGAACGTTGTGTGTTGTATCAATGTAAGCGCTTATACGTTTGAATTAGTAACCTCTTGTAGATACGTTAAGCTAGACAGTGTAGCATCGTATATCAGTAATATTCGTAGTAGGGTTCATTCTACGAAGTGTTTGAAACTTCACGAATGTTAAAGCGATCATCAACCTATACAACGCGCTGGTGAGAAGCCAACTGGAATTTACTCGTAATTCGGTAATTTGGGCACCACATGAAGTTAAATATACGCTTATGTTAGAAAAGGTACAAAATAAATTTACTAGGCAACTATACAAAAAGCTTTATGGTGTGTATCCTTTTTACCCACTAATGTATCCAACGTTGTTTGTGTTAGGAATGGTGGGGTATAATGAATTGCGAGTGAGGAGAGAACATGCACTGGCACTGTATATTTTTAAGATTATCCGAGGGAAGGTATGCGATGCGGACATTCTGGCGCGGGTCGCGCTGCGAGCCCCAGACCGGTACGTGTGGCGGCGGCGCCGGCCGGCGCTGCTGGCGGTGCCGCGCGGGAGGACTAACCTGCTCAATAAAGCGCCGTTGACGCGCGCCATTTCCACTCTCAATCTAATTTCGGATAAAATAGATATTTTTTCTTGTACTCTGAGTGAATTTACAAAGGCATCATTATTTGTTATATGTTATGTGTAGGTTTGTATGTAGGTGATTACTAGTTTTGTATTTGACGTTGTGTATATTGATGTGTTGTCTTCGCTGTCGAATTGGGATGTCCTGTGATGACAGTGAAGTGTTGTTGTTGTGAATAAATAAAAAAACATATCATATATTTATTTTTTACTAAGCAGAGGCGATTTTTTATCAAAAAACTTACATATAAAAGTGAAATTGGATAAAATCAAAGTTTCAAAACTTAACTGCCGCAGGACAGCTAAGGTTTAAACAAGTAGCTCTGTTAGAAGAGAAGTCGCCCGGCAAGCGGAAGGTCGTAGGTTCGAGTCCCGTCTTAGGCAGTTCGATTTTTTCAAGTTGTTTATTTAAAAAATATTTTGAGTAGCGACTCTATTTGCTAAGAAATTTTAATAACGATTGCCGCAGAACAAACTGATGAAGATGTGTAAAAACCTAAAGATATAGTTTCCAAAGAACTGCTAAGCAGTCTAAAAATATAACGACGTAACTGAATAAATGAGAAAAAGAGAACAGCAAACGTGTCATGATGGTTCTGATACATACGCCCGTATTCACAAACGATGTTCGCTTAAGTGAAGCTGCAAATCGAGCGCTCAGCGTTGAATAGAGCTCTGTGATTGGTTCGTGTGCGTCCACGCGCACTGTGAGACCTCATAGTAATGTTTGTGAATATACGGGCGTAAGTCACTAGTTTCACTTCTGCTACCCTGCTTCGCGTCCTGCACTAAGCTCCGCGCGCATGAACAAACGCTAAGAAAGCATTAGTCAGCTTTAAAGCGCAGTCCGGGAAATCTATATCACAGAGGAGATTTGAAAAGCCTTTTGTAGTTTTATTTTATTTCAGTTTATCTCTCTGAAGCTTCTACTTTTTAGCTAGCCAGGTGGTAAGTTCGCCTATTATTAGATTTTTTTATGAAAAGAATTCGGATCTGGATGTCCGAACCGATATGACATCCCAAACCACTACCATAGGGTAAGCCTCTTTGGGATATGTAAGTACTCTGAAAAGGGTCTAAATACTAACGAGGAATTCGTGTCACTAACATAATTATTATTACTGACAGGATTGGTACCATGTATGTACCTTAATTTTGAGTTTTCAATATTTCGGCACTGTTGAAAGCGCCATGGTCACGGAAAATTAAGGTACATGGTACCAATCCCGTCAGTAACCTAATTATGTTAGTGACCATGACAGTTTAAAACAATATATTCGTGTCACTAAGTTAGTAACGTGCTAATACGCTGTAATGATGATCCGATCTCCACACCAAGCTTACAAATGCGGGCATTGTCGCATATTTCCATCGCGATAACTAAAACAGAATGGTGTTGTCACAGTGTTTGTTTACACGCGGCCGGCCGATGCGATCGCAATCGATAAATATTCACGAGCGATCGCTTTTCAATTAGATAATGGCGCTGCACTAATCCCCGCGTGGATGGCTATTGCGTGGGTGCAGTGCATGCGATTTCGAAAGGGATGTCCAGTATTTTATCAGTAAATAATCGATTTATCGTACCTACAGTTGTTACCACGCTTTTATGAAGACAATAAAAAATATGCAGGTGTAGTATACAATTTCATAGATAGTTGGGGTAAACGAAACCATTATTGCAGCAAAAGACGTTCGTCAATTTTTTTATGATTACCTACTGGTAACTCGGGTAAGGTCGCGGAAGAGCCTGGATGTAGGCAGCGCAGGACCGTTCTTTGTGGAAAACCTTGGTCGTTTGTGGAAAACGTTGGACAAAGGTCCAACAGTGGACGTCATTTGGCTGAAACGAACGAACGAACTGGTAACTAGTTATCTACAAATTACTAATAGGTATTCTCAATAATCCATTTTGATAAGTACATCCAGCTTTCGATGGGCAAAATAATGATCCAACCTTACCTCATTAATAGATATTCTGAAACCGAAATCGTGGGCTATTGTCATCTACATATTTCTTAGTTCTTTTACTAAGTGCAAACTCACCAATGCCTTGTTTCAAGTAAACAGCATCTTTCAGCAGATGCTTTTGTTACAGTCAAAACTAATAACAGTCAAAAGTGGTTTTGACTAACGCTCTTGGTCAAGACCACTTTTGACTGGAAAAATCAGTCAAAAGTGATATTGAACAAGAGCACCATTTAAACCACTTTTGACTGATTTTTGCAGATAACAGTAGTTTTGACCGATTATCAGTTTTGACTGTAACATAATAATTATTTATTTAATTATCTTAGGTAGCAATTGAATAGGTCAAGTTTCACGTAGGCGGTTAATAGCCACACTGAATCGGCAGCGAGGCGGCTCATAACCTAACGAGCCCAGCTCACGCCTTATTGGCGCAACGCTGCTTCAGCAAATTGACGGAGCCTGGCCGCCCTCAAGGAAAATGACGTAATGTGAAATATTTCATATCCCATTACTCAGCATTTAAGGAATTATTTCCAATTTCCCATGCCTAGGCACCTAATACAGATTCGTATTAACCTAACTCAGGTAGATCATGTTTTAACCCTCGATTTAAAGTTCCTGAATATTGTGAAGGAAAAAAAAAGAATATATATAGAAATAATTGCGCTAATTTGTCACAACTTATTTAAACTGAGCAAACAATAAATGTTTCATCCAGTGTCTAAGTAGCTTAGATGGAAGAGCAGTCGCCCGGCAAGCGAAAGATCGTGGGTTCGGTGGGCAATTCGATTTTTCAAGATAGGGTAAACCAGAGAGTGATTGCCCACTGGTAGTGATTGCCCGCTTTAAGAATAATATTGTCAGGTGCTGACTTTGAATCACTCTAGTTAGATTTGAATTTACTAAGTAGATGGCTCTGAGATCAATGTACAGTAGNAGTAACTTTAACCCGTTATAATTATGAAACTACTGGTTCAAATTGAATGAAATTTTAAATATACCGTGTCTTTACAATGCCTGCATAGCTAATGAAAATTCAGCCTTCTAATTTTATCCACAACGAAGTTACAGGCAGTCGAAAATGGCCTGAATTGCTTCGAGAAAAGGATGGTACGGCCGTGCCGCTTTTTTGCTCGACTTGGTGGGGGCACTGCCGTGCCCCCAGAAATATGTTAATAAGGCCAAACGCAATTTATTTTGAAATGTTGAAGACTGTACTACTAGAATTTAAGTTTAATGTTTTGTTTTATTTATTTAAAGCCTATTTTGTCATTTTCAAATTGATTATTTTGTTTTAAGATACTGGGCAATTACTGTGCTTTGATGTGGGCAATTAGTGTAAGTAATGGGCAATGACTGTACTTTTTGGAGGATTTTAAATTTATTTCAATATTTTCTAAGTTACGTAAGTTTTAGCTAAAAACTGTTAATATTCTGTTTAACAGTTTATTGAGTTATAAGAAAAAAGTCATAAATGGTCGATAATTAAAATACTTTCTTTAATTTTTCATCTCAATGAGTTTGAAATCTTTAAGTGGGCAATAGCTATACGGTTTACCCTATTTTATAACAAGGTAAGAAAATTCTACTTTCGATGAAGAGATGCTAGGCTTGATTCAAAACTAGGAAGATCAATTGAGTATATTACACGCCTCTGGCAAATCGGTTGTCACCCAATCGAAAGAAAAAGAAAGAAAATAAGATCCTTGTTTGTGAATGTCAACGTTCTAACTTCAAAAGCTTCATGACTCGCGCAGCTACAGCGTTCCCACACACGCCAGCTGGATGTTGTGAAATGTGATTTGTCACTCCTCGACTGCGTTTCCAAACGCCTTCGATCGCGAGCGAACCCAAAGGGAATTCATTGCCGCCCTCAAAGAAAAGCCAACTCTATTTCTCGCGACGAAGACCTAAAATTACATTGACAACCCCCCGTTTTACGGATGGCTCGACGGCAAAGGGAGAGTTTGTTAGCATAATTAATTAATACTAATATTTTGATTACGGATATTTAGCGGAATTCGAAGCGTTTTCACGCCAATTTGAGAATTTGCATACGCAATGCTGTTTTGAATTCAGATGTGTTGTCGCGGACGTATTTAGATTTGAATTTGTGACGGAAACAATACGGGACGGTTTCAATGGAGAGTTATGATAGGATCATTACCTATTAAGGCCTATTTTACACGGGATAATGGTATTAAATATTAACCATTTATTTTATACAGTGACAACAAAAATATTATGTTGACCGTAGATGCACTTACGTCCACTCGTATAACTTATTCTTCTATACTAATATTATAAAGTTACTCCTGACTTTGATGAAGCAAAATTTTCAGATAAGTATATAATCAATGGCACAGTCTTGCAAATTAGGCTTCTTTTCACAGAAATTGTGCGGAAAAAGGTAGCGTAACGTAACTTCAAAATATCAAAAACTAGTTAAATGTTATGCAAAGTAGTAATCACTAGTTCCCAGATTCCAATTCAGTAGTAATAGGAAGATATAGGCTTCAATCAACCTGCCTTTACGATCAGAAAAGCGATCACGCGCTTCGATGACCAAGAAGGAGTCAGTATTAACGAGGTTCGTCAGAAGCCCTTGGAGTTCAATACCCTTAAGTATACTCATAATATGGAATCGATATCAGATTCCTCTAGCTAGACAATGTTAGCTCTCATTGTGCTTTAATAATATCACGTACTTACCTACGTAGGTACGTACTTACCTCTATTGTTTTGTATGCAACTTTAGAGCATAGTGAAGCGATCAAAACCTCGAATCGATACCGACTATCACACTCTCTACATTGCGCACTTGGTTATTTGTATAAAACCTTACACAAATTGCAAACAAAACAATATCCAAATCGTTTCTTTGTAGTAAGATTTCAACAAACCTACTCAGCGTTTGAGCATTAAATAACCATTTAATATTGTTCTCACGAACTAACAACAAACTAAACCTCGCGTTTGCTGCACTCCAGTAAAAACCTAACACCTAAAACGAAATCAAATTGCAAATCTCGATCGGGAACAGATGCAAGCGGATTTCCCGGAGCTTAATCTGCGCCCGACTCGCTAAGCCACCGCCCGCGCTGGATATTTTCTAAACATCGCATCGAGAACAAACATCCGTGACTCAGTGACGGACTAAGGCCGGCCCCTGTTGATAGTTAAGGTTATTATCTGACTTATGTGAGAGATTCTGCAGTCAATTGGATTGTCTTGATTTAAGTAAAAATGTAAAGGATGAAACATTATGTCGACTACTCTGATTATTAGTATGTTTTCGATCGGGAACAGATGCAAGCGGATTTCTCGCGACTTAATCTGCACCCGACTCGCTAAGCCACCGCCCGCGCTGGATATTTTCTAAACATCGCATCAAGAACAAACATCCGTGACACAATGATGGACTAAGGCCGGCTCCAGGGGTACGTCACGAAGTTTTTATCGGAGATTCTGTCGTCTAATGAAGTTGCCTTTTGGTTAAAGCAAAAATGTAGAGACGACGGTCTTATTTTTTTAATTTATTTTTTTTAATTATCACTGCAGTATTACTCGGTATGCGTCAATTAATGTATTGAAAAACATTAATTAACGCATATCGGTCCCCCCTTTTCCATGGTGGCTGAAAAATTATGTAATAACAATAAGAACCAGGAATAGAAATAAATTGAACGACTCAACTCAATGAAGGCTTTTACAATGTCTAAAAATGAAGCATTGCTCTAAATTATTGACAGAGAATTTAATGTCCCCCACAACATGCGCCTCAACCGCACTGAATGCGGCCCTGTCCCTATGAAGTTTTCAAATGACGTGCTCCATCAGAGTGCATCAGGCGACGGAAATGGACGTTGAACGAATGATTGCTGAGCGTTCGCAGCGGAGTGGCCTCGAAGAGCGGGGAGTATTAATAAGCAGAATATGCTGGGGGAGGGACTTGGACGTTTTGAGATTAAGAAAAGTTTATTTTTAGTAAAAAAAAACTTTTTTCATATTTAAAACACGTGTGCACCCTAAACGATCCGTAATAGCGATAAGTAGCGTTATTAATTTAATCTATAGAAAAATCTTCAAAAATATTACTCTGACTTAATTGAATTTGCAAAAGCTTCGATCGCACACGTCGATTTTTAACACTTTTTATTGTGTAAAAGTTATAAAACTAACAAACATGTTGACATTTTGGCAATTATTGGGGCTTTGCTGGCTTAATAAAATAAAAAGCGAAGGGACATCGACAAAAACATTCAAAAAGTTTTATTCACCGAAAATATTTCTCGGAACTTTCCTAAAACGGTCAGTATTCACGTGGTAAATAAAAACAAAAAAATGAAACCATTGAACAGAGCCGACCCAAACAATCTATTCCGAAAAATTTGCATACAGGCTGCTGAATGGAAAGCCCTGTTTTCAGGTACGTTTAAATTTTCGTTTGGCTAAACATCGGGTATGTGTATTTAATGAAAAAATGTTTTCGGTTTACTCCTGGCGGGGTCGGAAATGTACATACGAAAAACATAGCTGTCAGTCAGTTCATTCAATCACATTCGTCCATTTGGCGATGAAATTTTTGAAAGTCGACAGCTCGAAACGCTAAACTCTACAATACGCTCTCAACTACCTCAAGATTTTGTCATTATCTCATAATTATTTTTAGTGGTCTCAGCGTAAAGCGATGTTGGTATTTATCATCATCATCATTTCAGCCACAGGACGTCCACTGCTGAACATAGGCCTCCCCCAATGACTTCCACATCGCACGCATCCAGCGCCTTCCTGCTACCTTTATCAGGTCGTCGGCCCACCTTGTGGGTGGACGGTCCTCGCACGCATGTTGGTTGGCATTCGACACTAAAAGTATATCAGATCTATAAACTGATGAAACAAACTTAAAAGTAAAATTATTTCTGGCATTAAATAAACTTATAAAAGCTGTCGTTCTTTAATTGGCTAGTTAAAAGAACTTAATACAGATTCCAGTCCAGACAAAGTTGTCTGAGTTAACCAACTTATCTTCAAAGCAGATGAAATGCAGTTTCAACAATAAGTGCAGTGCTGCAGTGCGCTACTTCGGATCCCTGTGATCCGCCCAACTTCGTCCCGCCTGAGAATTAAAACCCTCGAACAACACTCGGACACAATCTGTGTTAAAATAACTATACTTTATTAGAATTTTTTAGGCAGAAACACAGGCATGTTATCAGCATTGATTGGTGCTCTTAGTGTTTGTAGTTACTAATCGTATAGTGCTTAAAGTCTTCTATCTTCGTATTAGTATTCGTCTATTTCTGCATAAAATTTTGAATTTGAATTTTGAATTTGAAAGTCTTTTTAAGTCTGATAAAATGTTGTTTATAGATTTAGAATTGAAATAATTAATTGTCTGTGAGCACGTCTTTTGAAGTCAACTCGACGAAAAAATTAGTGACAGTTTAAAATTAATTTGTTCTGGAAATTATTTTTCCTTTGATTTCCGGTTCAAAGAAATGAAAAATCGTCCAACAAGCATCAAGCAGCAATCGGCAACAGAAATTATGAAATTACACTAATCAATGAAGCAGTAATTGTGACTTTTATGAGACTATCATTTATCCTGTAAGACATAAACTGTCCGTTACGAATCCCATTCCCTCCGCAGTTAAAATCATTCATACAAAATCACACACTATCATAAAAGGATTCCGCGATAAATCGAATGCAAACCTAACGCCCCAATTACACTGGCCATTAATATCGCTATTCGTGAATATTTCTGCATAAATTGCGGAGCAATTATTTTTTAAAAGCGCTCGAGTCGAAAGTTGCCGAAACAATGGCTCGTAACGAATAAAATCTGACGACACGCGGAGTGGGACAAAAAGTTGGATTGTTTGCACCGAATCGATGTAAGGGGCGGTCGCGTTGTTGACGCTGATAACAGACAACATATTATTAGGAATATATTAACAGTTAAGGCTGATTTACACGAATTTTTTACTTGATTTTTCTCTCAATTTGTTGGGCGGGGCTTGTCGCTTGACACGTTTTGACAAGCAGTTTCATAGTAAACAAGAGCTTGACGTTTGGAATTAAGTTAAAATTTAGTTAGCTACATAACTACTTAATACGTGTAAACCAGCCATTGCAAGCAGAATCTACTGATACAAACTCTACATAGCACATAAACAATATAGGTATGAGTTTATCGTTCATCCATGTTCGGAAAAGCTCGTCTCATACAAATATGTATATCACACCCCAGAGCAACCTTTCATCTTCATCATCATCAGCCACGGAACGTCTACTGCACAAATGCCATCCCCAATAATTTTCGGATTCGGTCACTTGGTAGCGGCCTACTGCATCAAGCGCTTTCCTGATTTAGGCGGCTCTAATTTTAATTTTTCAGAAAACGTTGAATGAAATGAACTTTCCCCCGGGATAAACTTGACCTTCATTGGTTGGGTTTTTATGCCGGTCAATCTGTAGATCCTGGCTACACAGGAGTTGCCGTGGTGGGAACAAGAGGTGGAAATAGTCCCGTATATCAAAACGTTGAATGCAAAAATCGCAGCAACGCAACCGTGGCTTTTCGCTAGTGTAGCTGCAGGCTGGTTAATAGCTCTCACAATTACTCAGGTCGGGATTAGAGGCCGGCCGTCGCCTTTGATGCCCGGTAAATTCATTCAGCAAGGTGAAATATGCGACACTGCTGTTTCTTCGCCAATTTATGTGGCTCGCTTGAGAATCGAACTGAGGACTTTCAAGAGGATCATCAATTAGAAGCTTGTCACAAAATTACTTTTAATAAGTAGACTTTAATTATTTACATTAATAATCAAAATGGAATCAAGTGCGATACTGGCGATACCTTATACGTTATTCGGGAGTGACACCATTGTACCTATACACTCTATTATAATTATGTAGTTTCACCACTCCTATAAGTATATTATTTTAATTCTGCTTATTCTATGTGGAACAAATCAATGCACGCTGTACATCATTAGCCCTCATTATCTTTAATCACATTTAAAACGGGATAATTAGCAAAAACAAAATTGGAAGAGAAATAAATAGCACAAATAAGGCAACACAGAATAGTAAAATGTTTTAAGCGTTTTTTCCGTGAAGTTGTAGAGCCTCTGCTCATTATAAAATCTTAGGGAAGTTTCTATTTCCAGGCCGTAAGAAACAGAAGGGACCTGTCAAACCGTCCAACAAAGTTAACACCGATTACACTACCAACCAGCGGGGAGCTGTAAATAAGTAATGATGCCTCCTAAACAGTCTCGCTAGTTAGTTTCTTTTGTGTTGAATAGAAATTACCAGATTTCGGCTACGTCCAGAAATAAAAATAAAATAAAAAAACATATATTTTTCACCAATTTGTTACAATATTTACTGGCGCTGATTGGGTGAACTGGAAACTAAACTAGGATAATCCTGTATTTCAGGACTCCAGAGAAAGATAAATAATTTATCTTACTTATTAGAATCTTACTTAATCCTTCAAGCTCCGCGAATCTAGACACAATAGATAATCAATAAAATTGTTATGACATTAATTAATGCCCGTCTGGGACTCAATCGGTTAAGTAATGACTCTAAAAGGATAGGTTTTTAACACAGACCCGAGCAACAAGATTCAAAGCGTACAACAATAGAACTGTTTATAAAATGAATTCAATAAATTACGAGTCCCAGAAACTCCGCAGCTAGCATCTCTCGGAAAAACATCACACATTTCTTTTGAGAACAGCTAATATGAGCATCATACATCAGCACATTCGAGTAAACGAGTTCATTCATCCTCGGTGCTGCTCATTGTTCTAATAATACCTCCCCTCAGCACTGGGAAAACCTAACTGTGCACAATTTTCCGATTCGCTTCAAGCCAGCTCCAACCGGTAATTGTCAATGACGTGCCGTCGCATCAGAACGATTCGCGCGCCCCCTAGCGGTTCGATAATTCCGATGACGCCGATAATCGCGTGACGCCCGCAGATAATTTCAGATAATTTGCGTGACACTCCAGAGATAATCGGGAGCGGGCAAACTCCGCTTATTAGGCTACGTTTCGCACTTCGAGTTTGATCCCGCTAATACAGCATTAGCTAGCTTACGAGTAATGCTCTATATTTTGGCAAATTAATAATTTTATTCCGTTTTATTACTTGCACATGCAAATCTCAAATCATTATTGTACAAAAACATATTCTCTGGAGCTTTTATAAATCACAATGACATTATTTGTTTTGATTACGCAAACAACGCCAAATCCACTAGCTTAATTGCTATAAAAAGTAACAGCGGGGAGTGAAAATGAAAAAATAACACGTAACTTAAATTGGCAGTAAGCGGAAAAGTTTAAAATTAAAACGCCATTTTATTTCCAAACACGTAAGTCTTTTAAATGTCGATTGTGAATTTGTGAGGTCATGGGTCGCTATGAATTATCGCGCCCAAAGCAGCCAAATTAAGTACGTACTGAGAAATATTTACGGCAGTTACATTTCAAATATCAAGTTCTCGGAACGTGCAACATGAAATTCATCCCAAAATTACTATATGAAAACGCCAATTTAGCTGTATCCCGCTTGCAGCAGTCAAATGTTTGGCTAACTTGCCAGGGTACCCAAGCACCGGGGTAAATTTAGGACACTGTAAGTAATTACAGCAACCGTGGAATAGTTTGTGAGAGTCAGTGCAGGGTACAGAGTGGACCTCTAGTATATTATGCCTCTGACTAGACTTAAAATTAAGTTTAAAGCCTTTTCCTTGGTAACTAAATCTGATTCCTTTACTTTTTCGAACGAGTAAGTCAAGTCCAATAAGTAGGTACCGAAGTTAAGAGAGAATCACATTTCAACTACCAAAATATCCCTTATACAAAAGTAGCTATTATTAGTTTTTATAACACCAGCAATTTTAACGAGGAAGCGTTCTTAAATGGCACTAAAATCTTCACAATTTCCGCGACTTGGCTACACTACTCATACAAAGTGTCCGTATATTCTCGCGTTCTTTATCGTTATAAAATGAAATGCAAATTTTATTGCGCGCGTATTATTTGGATTCCGGCGGACTGCGCTGCGGACAGAAATAGGTGCTTTAATTAAAATTGTTTCGCACTAATGAGTGTGTGTTTATGTGAGACTGGCGAGGATTTTCTTGGATAGTTGGCGTTGAGAATTCGCGGCTTATCTATAGCGCTATATCTAAAGGCTTCAAGCCTTTCAGACCCTACTCTCGCAGCGAATTTTCCGAATTGTCACCTAACTAATGAGGTCTGGAGGCACATATTTGAAGTAATATTTATCCAATTTTCATAGGGACCCGAAAAATACCCACAATTCCTATCACAATTCCTTTTGGAAGACCTACAATTTATTCCCCTACAGAAAGATTTCATGGGTTTAGAGAGTAGATGAATGTGACTGAAAGTAAAGAAGATATTTTCAAAATAGTTTCAAATAAGTTTATATTTTTATTTTGTTTAGAGTTATTTGCCTTAGTTTTAAAAAAATCTGTTTATTGTAAATAAAAGATTGATATTCTAAATATTTTTTTTCAAAATTGAAAGAAAGAAACATTTATTACACTGGACACATAATAGTGGCACATAAATGAAAGAAAAACAAAAGCAAGAGTGAACTGAGCCGGATTATGATTGTGAGTAGGTGGAAACCTACTCACAATCAGGATGCCCACTGACACGGGACCCCACTCAGCATATTATGCCGTGGCCCACGGCGACGAAGGCCATAACGCTGGTTTTCAGTGTGCCCCGATTGTTAATAATACGTCTCAAGCTAATATTAAAACAGTGTTTTATTGTTTTTTAAGACATTCATAAACGAGATCGCCTTGGTAATCCAACTTTTCATTGCCTAAATCCTATTTTACTGGAGTTGTATTTAGATTTCGCCGGCACATGTGAAGTCACTTTAAACCCATTCCTCCCCACTGTCCTATTTAAAGGACACCATATTCAAAAATTTTTTTTTACAAGTTAATAAACTAATTTTTATTGTTTTTGACAAAATTCGTATTCTTGCACTGTTATTCTAATAAAATATTTTTTTTCGGCTGCAAAAAGTGTATCCGTTATTTTAATATAATTTTTTCAAATTAACACTTTTGTTGCCTCAAAAAGAAGCATCATATTTTGATTGTATAAACCATAATATAAAAAAACTGGCCAACTCCAATTTACATAAAACTGATTCTTAGACATCTACCAATACATAAAAAAATTAAACATAAACAAAACATAATTTAAAAACTTGTGGTAATGTTTTAAAATAAGCCGTACTATAAATATGACACTGGGAACATGTCTATACAATTTGCCGCGAAAGCATTTTCGGATCTGCAACGATAAGCACTAGTTCAAACGTGTCAATTGTTTGTTTCTTGCGGGTCTTGTGTTTAGATTACTCAAAAGGTCTCTGCCGAACAGATATAAAGAAAACTGTAGTGATGAGGAGTTGGACGATAATGAAGTAGCCATATTACCTCCGGACGAAGTGGACGAAATGACTGACATGGAATAAGGTTCTGGCGACTTCTTCTAGTAATCCAGTATATTCTGAAATTCAGCTGGTATCTAATACCGCAAAACAATGGGCTTATTCCATTATTCCCCATTGACAATCCCCGTCAACCGGGAAGAGTGAACTTTTTATTCACTAATCCCCGTTAACGCCAATTGGAGCTTATAATGGGGAATAATGAACTAACAAGTTCATTAATCCCCGTTATATTAGGATTTTATTTATAACGTAATGGGGATTAATGAACTTTTTAGTTCATTATTCCCCATTATAAGTTTTATAAGCTCCAATTGGCGTTAACGGGAATTAGTGAACAAAAAGTTCACAAAACGGCTTATTCCACTATTCCCCATTGACAATCCCCGTCAACGGAGATTAGTGAAGTTTTTGTTCACTATTCCCCGTTAACGCCAATTGGAGCTTATAATGTTAAAAATAAAATCCTAATATAACGGGGAATAGTGAACAAAAAGTTCACTAATCCCCGTTGACGGGGATTGTCAACGGGGAATAGTGGAATAAGCCCACAAAACTTCAAATATTTCTATCGTTGACTTTCGTCCAATTCTGTAAACAATAGATTATCTTCAGCTTCAGAAGCAAAAAATGGTATTGGCCTTAGTCATTCGTGTTTTAGACATGTCCCTAGTGAATGCATGGATTATTATTTATTATTTACAACGAGGTAAATAAAGATGAGACATTGAAATCTAGAAATATTTCGAGCGTAGGGTTTTTTCTTGGATAAAAAAATCGGGAGGCAAAGCAAGCAAACCTGCACCAGGTACATATGAACGCCTTTTACAACCTGTGAGGTTTAACAATATGATCAATTTTGACGACTATATGACGAAGACGGACAAATAGAGGCATTGCCAGGGAGAAGATTGTAAAAAAAACTCTTATTTTTTGCGCTAAATGTGAAAAAAAAACACTCTGCGGTGATTGTTTTATACTTTACCATACAAAATAAGTTCCTAAAACTTCATGTTTAAAGCTGTTTACGGACAAATTTTCAAATACTGCTAATTTTCTTATAATTGTTATCTTTTATTATTTCTGATCACATGTCCCCACTGTCATATTTATAGGACAGGCTGACTCAGCATTAAAGGTACTATTTTTTTTATTTTTTTGTTTTTATTATTTTTTCTTAGCCTATTATGAACTTAGTTTCAAGATTTGATCAAAAAATTCCAAAGATTTCGATGCTTGGGAAGTAATGGGTTAAAATTGTTACACGGTCATTAGGAAGGGTGTTTATGTTAGAAAGCAAGCTTAGTGCGGATTTACTCGGCTGCTGGACGTTGCTTGGATTACAAGGAATTTTAATTTGTAGAAATAAAGCTAGAACATTCTAAATCTTAGTTCTTAGAATAGGCAATGTACTAGTTCTATTAAGGTCCCTAGAGTCTCTGAGGTCTAAAAATTTTACGTGGACTAAATCTTGTTTAAATATTGAGACGAATACCTACTATAAAAGATATTTTTGAAAGTCTATTTCAGAAAATAAATTACTAATGACTTATTTTTACAACGCGAACTGAAGCATCATTTTCTGTGTCAGATATTGAAGAATAATGATCTTAATGCTGGAAATTCTAGTTCTAATGCTAGATATTTATTAGGTAAGTACTGCTTAATCAAAAAGTTTCAAAGTGAATCTAAGCAGTGAAGTAGGTAATGATGTGACCTTTGAACTAGATGTTATATAACTCAGCTTGAAAATGTCCATATTTTCAAGCAAAATGCAATTTCAAACAATAAAATCTTACAGACCACAGAGTGCCACGCTCGCGTGGTTTCGCTCCGTCAAAGAAAGCCCCGAACGTCGTACAAGCACAGGTACAAGTAACTACCTACTGTGAATATTGTGACATAAAGTCTAGCCTTTGAAGAGGAAACAGTGACTTTGTATTGGTGAAAGAATTTGTAGTATCAGATCAGCGGTGCTAAGGGGTTTAGATCAAACCACCATTATTTCATTTTTTATTATTACAATTTCTTAGCGATTATAGTTGCTTCTCAAACTACAACTTGAAAAAAAAATCAGTTGGAAGAGCAGTCACCCGGCAAGCGAAAGGTCGTGGGTTCGATTCCCGCCTTAGGCAGTTCGATTTTTTCAAGTTGTTTTATATTTTTATTTTTATCATCTCGTTACTAATAACGTGTTCGCTTACCTAACTATGGATCTAATCATCATCATCTCAGCCATAGGACGTCCACTGCTTAACATAAGCCTCCTCCAATGCTTTCCATGTTACCGGGTTGGTAGCGGCCTGCGTCCAGCGCCTTCCTGCTACCATTATGGTGTCATAATGGTAGTCCACTTTGGACACAATGGAACTAATAAGGCCAATAAAATGATGATAGTGGATGAGATATGGTATCGCTCATATCATCAATATTAATCTAAAATACAACAATAAAAAATCTTTTTTCCATATTTTATGTCACTACCTAAGTAATTATAAATTATTTTTTCCTAACTAAACAAATGTCTTCAATCGACTTGCTGGAACTTGAATTAATGTGTCAAAAGTAAGTATTTCCTTTAATAAAATACAATACTCGTAGAATCTGTGGCACGTCTGTGTGTCTATTAACGTTGCCTACACGAGCTCTATACATTATTCATTATCACGATTTCCCTTAGTATTTCTGAGAAAATGCCAGACAAATGGCCGAGATTCTTTATCGCGCTCATTAAGTGCGCTTCAGATGTAAATAAGTCGGAAGGCCGTCGGAGGATCGTCAGCGTTACGCGCCCGTCGCGTCGTGACGTCGGAAGTAGCGCAGTGAAAAAAAGAAAAACCAACGAGTGCGAGTTGTATTCGCGTGCAGAGGGTTCTGAACATTTTCAAACTCTCTTAAACAAGACAATTTTATATTAAGTATGGAGGCAGGAGAAGAAATAGCTTTTACATTTTTTTATTAATAACCTTTGAATTCATGCAATTTACGAAAAGCTCTCGCGGGTTTTCATTACCCAACTAGCATCCACAGAATAACAGTGGTCGTGACACGCTCTCTGCTACTGTCACGTCCTTTAATAGGAGAGCAAATATCATTTTAGTACCTACCTGTACCTTTTCTATTCGTTCGTTCGTTTCAGCCGAAAGACGTCCACTGCTGGACCTTTTCTATTAATGAATTATTATTATAACGATGATGTCGATACGTCCCCGGGGCGTCCAGGGTACAAGATTGACCGACGACCTCATAAATGTAGCAGGATGGCGCTGGATGCAGGCCGCTACCAACCGGTCGATGTGGAAATCATTGGGGGAGGTCCATGTTCAGCAGTAGACATCCAGTGTCTAAAATAATGATGATGATTGCAATGATGTTGGTCTTATGCCAAAATCTGCGTCATATTTTTTTTCAAGTCAGACAATAAAATAAATAAATAAATAAATATCCTTAGATATTCTACACTGCGCTTCTAGTCCCAAACTAAGCAAAGCTTGTATTATGGGTACTAGACAACGGATATAAACATACTTAAATACTTTTTTTTTGTAAATACATAAGGGAGAGTTCGCTAATTTGGACCAGTTTTTTTCAATCCCATTTTACACATAGTTTTCTTCTGTTTTTGCTAATGTCCATGGTATATGATAAAAGATACATTATTCAACTTACTATTTCATAAGTATTAATTAACATGATTGTTGTATATTTTGCACAAATCAACAAAGTACGAGTTCAGAGCTTCGGTCCAATTTAGCCAACCGGTTCGATAATTTGTACCACAGGGTTACTAAATTAGATTTCAATAAATTTCAAGCCTATAAAAAAACTATGGCAAAATATTATACGATATATTCTTAACAAATTAGGAAACGAAAAGGAACAGAAATTAATAACATAGACAATTGATATTGTTTTACACGTTATCACGATTTTGAGTACAAGTTTTGTAATTCCAATTATCGTAACGCACACTTGTACCTAATCTACTTTGCCAGTCTTTTGCTTTCATTTATTGTTAGTCAAACATAACTACGCTATTATAACTTCAAAATATGATTTACTAAAAAAAATTTCAAAATCCTTTGGTAAAGTTCCATACAACTTGATGTGGTACAATTTAGCCGACTAGGTGATAGTGCTTTTAAAAAATCGGTAAAAAATAGTGTTTATAAATACCGAAAAATGTTTCAAATAATTGTAATCCACACTAATTTACGCTTCTAAATAATATATTAGAAACACCCAGTGATTAAATTTAACAAAATTACAAACTAAACATGTATTGTCAAAAGTTACTTGAAAACAATGAAAAAATACTTTTCAAAATAAAACACACGTGTTTGTTGTCACGGCAAAAACCACATGGCCGATATTAATTGATTTTAGTTGTGTATCGCTGAGTGTTGCAATTACAGACATTCAATAAATACTTTACGAAATATGAGGGTGGTACAATTTACCCGGCGGTACAATATACCGAACTCTCCCCTACTTATTATACATAGAAGATTTAAATATTTTATTTTTACTTGATAATGGAGGTTCTAAAGTGCCCCCTTTGTATTTTAATCACAATTTTAATTGAAAGTACGTGTAGTAACGTGATTAATACTTGAATCAAAATATACCGTCTCCACGAGCCTTCTGGCCCTAGTTTCGGCGACATTAGCGCCCATTACCGGCGCCATACATCAGCCGCACGAGCCTCTTCCCGGCTATCGAATGTCGTGTGTTCACGGGTGAGTAATACCCGAATATTCCGAATAAAATACGAAAACAACGCCGTTTTATTCGCGCGAATCGATAGATGGATTCGTCGTCTGGATGCGGAACGTCAATAAAATAATTTTCATGGAAGGTTTTTAAATGCCAGTTAGGGACAAGGAATGCACGAGTAATTTTATCGTTGTAAGTAGCACAATCTCCCGCTTTTGGTTTTTTTTTTATCCAGCCTCTATGAAACTCTTTTTGATGTTTGCAGTTGGTCATTCTACACTAAGCATTATGACGACAACAAGTTCATATTTATTCTGAAAATAATATTAGATAGTCCCACTAACCCCTCGTAATATGCTTCTGTTTCAAAATCAAAATCAAAAATATTTATTCAGTTTAGACCACAGGTGGCACTTATGAACGTCAAAATATAGTAAATAATAAAAGAGAAAAGGTAGCCCTTATGGGGCACCTTACATGTCTCCTTATCTTTTGGGCCCTACCAGCGCTTCGAGACACAGCGCTTTCGAGTGGGTTCACCACCAATCACCACTATAGTCCAGCGGCGGTTAGGTTAACTATGACATAAGTACATGATCAAAATCAAAAATCAAAATCAAAATTATCTTTATTTGTTTAGACTAATTAAATTAGTTCTTGCAAATCGTCAAATGCTCTTAAGGAGCCTATACATGTCTCATTCTTTTTTTTTTCATCCGTCAATCCAACCGTATTGCACTCCTATTGCTACTCATTATCTCAGACAGACTGTTACCCACCTCTTTAAAACAACAATAAAATAAAACTCGAAACAAATATCGAAAGGCGCCTTTTAAAAGTTTCAGTCTGTTTCCTGCTACTAGAGTCCATAGTTCGCGTTCACGCTCGATCGGCGAGTGTCCGCGTCCGGGTCGGCGCCGGCGCGGCGCTCCGGACGGCGCGGACAAACGCCGCCATTACCGGCCGAGAAGTGGCTGCCAAATGGACAGTTTGGCGTGGACCGCCTTTTTGTCTGATCATGAACTTGGGACGTACCTTACAGGGGACGATATTTATAGGTTTTAGTCAGACGGACAGATTTATCAACCTCTATACCAAAAGACTAAGTAGGTTTAAGTAAACATAGTTTTTTTACCCTAATAAAGTAAAAAAAAAGTTACGACGCATACTCGTAAATACGTAAACTCACGGACTCTATTCTACTATAGAGTTACCCAATTTTGGATTCTTTAAATACAAATGTGCATTTTCCAGGAGACTGGTCGGAAAAAAACACGCGGTCTTTTTCATAAATCCAATGGCAAAAATGACTTTCGCACTGTTAGAACCTATTAACGATAAGTAAGTAAGTCGGGATACGTCTACGTCGCGGACATCACAATTATTTTAACTTAGAGTAGGCGCACACCGTTGATTTTTAGTTGGCCGATAGTTGTGCCCGATTTTAAATTGTATGAAGAATCGGCCAAATCGAATCGGCGTAGTGTGCGCACTACTATACATGCCCAATTGCCCATACTGATCAACTGCCCGACTAAACTATCGGCCGACAAAAAATCAACGGTGTGCGCCTACTCTTAATGTATTACAATTTCATATGAATTAGTCTAGTAATTTTTGTTATATTTTTTCTTACACTTCAAATAAAAAATTATCTAGGTAATATAATGTACAAACTTCCAAGCTCAGGATTTAAATAAGCAGAATATTAACCTCAATATTCTGACCTAAATGTAACATTTAACTTTTAATTAAAGTCTAGCCTTGTAGTTCTATAACACAATTCCTGTTCATTACCCTATTTCGGGGCCTACGAAACCTAGATGAAATATTTAAAGTCGTTTGAAATTAAATATGTCTAAAAATGTCGGCCAAAAGCATTAAAGATTTTCTCATCTACTTATCTTAGTTATTTAGTACTTTCTTTGCTAATAAAAAATATAAGCTCTTTTCATCAAGGCGGTATTTAATTAAAATATCTAATCAAGCCGCTCTCATTTACTATAAAACAGAATAGAATCAAAATGCTGAATTAAAATTAAATTATTATTAAATTAATACATCTATCGCAAACAGTTGGTGCTACGAGCTACGGCTACTACGAGCTACGGCTGCTACGATCATGGTCAGTTCGTAGTCTGTTGTAGCGACGTAAAAGTATGAATGACTCAACTCTCAATGTCAGATTAACCCATACTAAGCAAATTAAGCAATTGCTCAGGGCCTCACGTTTTGGGGAGCACCAAAAAGAGCACAAAAAATGCTAGCTCTTAAAAACTATTTTCCGTGAACTCAAGACCCGTAAACATCGCAAATCGCATTTAAATGTGTAATAGATATTTTTTTCTAAAGACCGATACTAACAGCTACTTGTAGGCACACAGGTGGATTGCTAAGGGCATCAAGTAGTCTTACGCCCGTATTCACAAACGATGCTTGCTTAAGTGAAGCAGCAAATCGAACGCACAGCGTTGAATAGAGCTCTGTGATTGGTTCGTGTGTCACCCTGTGCGTCCACGCGTACTGCGAGACCTCATAGCAATGTTTATGAATACGAACTTACTTATCCATTCCTCAAAATATTTAGGGCATGAAGTGGAAAATGAATTCGAATATTATACGCGTAAGTTGAAACAAACAAGCTGGGATCGGGGCCGGAACCGGTTAAAGGACAGTCGCCGGCAGAAGCCATTACGCCTTTCATGGACTGGAAACACTTCAGCTATTCGAGGTAATACTCATTTGTAAGACATGTAAAGATGCTACTTCAGAGGAAATGGTAGGAGTGGAATAACATTCTGTTTAAAGCTTGAATAACAGTTCCCGGAATTTCTTTTTAGGTACCTACGAATTTTTGTAATGAAAATAAAATAACGAAGAGCATAGACAACAAGCTTGTGTTACGTACTATCGGGGACTCTTCCGCCTGACCACTTTGTAGAAATTTTAGCGTAAGCGCATCGCTCTGGTCACGTGCTCACCCCGTCTCTAATTGGTTACGCATTTTACTATATTTTTACTACGACCAATAAGAGACAATCAGGGCTTAGGTTGCAATACGAAATNGCAATACTCAATCCTAAACGCTTTACATAGAGCTTGGTTTGCAAGGGTAAACATCTACAGTGGTGCGCCGACGCTGCTTAGACGCGAAACATGAATAAAGGGGGCGTAGCATAATCGAGCGTGTGTGTGCAAACAATTTAGGCCCTTAAGGTGTCAAGGCGTTCGAGTCCCCGATAGTACGTGTGGATTGTCAACGTGAAATTGTGAACTCTGTCAGTTTATAAATAACGCGTTAGATTGTAAACTTACAGTGGGTTAGGTTAGGTTAGATTGTAATTTAACTACGTCAGATTATAATCTGACGGAATTCACAATTTTACGGTGACATAACACCACAGTAGTCTAGCGGTGGGGTTCGAACCAGCGCTCAGTTTTTTAGAAAAATCAACAATAACACTTAATTAGTGCCAAGTAGGCACTAATTTTACTTTTAGTGCCTAGATCAATATTATAAACACTAAAGAGGTAACTGGAGAGCTTTAAGTTGTTATAAATCTTTGAAGAGAATTGAGCGCCCAACAATCCTAAAAAAGCTTTGGTGAAAGTCTAAAAGCTTTAGGCTACTTAACCTAACTATCTAATCACTTGAATACCTACTATGTTGCTTTAAGGTTAAAATGCTACATAGTAGCTACTCCTAATTTAAAACGTTTTATTACGACCGAAGCGGTTCACTCGCAGTCAAAGGGAAAACGTCAACTTTTCCTGAAAATCATTCGCTGCAAATCGCATAAAATCTCGAGTCACGATCCAATTGCTACTGTTCCAGCGCTCATTTTATAGTTGGATATTTCTAAAAACCGCCGACGTCAGCCCAATTACAGGGGAGAGGGGAGTGGGGAGTGATGTATCGACAAATTCACGTCTTGATCAAAATTGTACCACGAGGGAAATCGACGCCAAATGAGCGACCGGAAAATTTGATTTTCCGCTGAACGTATTAATTGATGCTTGGACTCAAAATAAAAAGTTTTAGTGATATTTAATTACGTACGAGTATTCAAATATGATAAAGTAGTCCGTGCACACTGCACAGCACCTACCAAAGGCTAGGATCAATTTAGGTACTTCATACAAATCGCCTGTATCAGTTGTCAGATTCAAATTACAAAGACGACGAAAAAAGCTCTCGTTTCATTCAAGTTACAAAAAATTACATACAAACACGGCTGTTGCACTACATTATTGCACATTATTTTAACCGTAACAAAGACATTATAACCGGTGTTTTTGTATGGAGTTTTCCAGATTTTTGACATTTGTCAAAGTTAAAGTAGGAGATAGTGCAACTCAGCCTTCAAAAAAAGAATTTATCAGACCTAGTAACGTGGTTCATTAGGTGAATAGGTATAAAAAAACATCCACCAACCTGGAGACAATCCTTCGCATGAGGGTCGCAGGGTCAATCCAACAGCACGAGCAAGTTCAAATGGCGACGGACGATTTCACTGCACTTTGAAATAAAGTTCACGCACTGCGCACAATACCTAATTGTTTATAGTTCTCACAAATCCATATTCCACAAAACATGACAGTATTTTTAATTAATTAATGAAGGACGACCGTAAAAAATGTCAATTTCACGCCATGTTTTTCCAGACTATTGTCATGGGCACTGCGCGCAAGCGCATCGGACCAATCACACTGCAGTTTCATAGTAAACTTCGTGCTCTCATGGTTGTTGTTCCTTTTTCAAATTATGGGCTAGGTGACTTGAACACCACAAATCAATCAATTGACGTACTTTTAAAAACATTGCGGTTTTCCCTTCATAGACTTTTTATAGAAAAAGTTTTTCCCAATTCTTTTTATTTACTTTAATTAGGTGCTTTACCTACTTGTTTCCGTAGCAGTAAATAAATTAAGCTGAGCTGAATATCTAAAGCTGAATTAAAAAATAAATATACATACTTACTCGTACTTCCAAAATGGGAAAATGCGGTCGAACAAACGCAAACTTTACGTTTATTTACAAAAATTTCCCCAGTTCTAAGTAGAACGATTCACTTTGTAAGGGACGTGGCCAAAGAAAGACTATACTTACTATAGAATACTGGGACACAATGCGCGCGCGCTATTGTTTCACGGGACATTGTTTACGCGGTATGGTTCGCGATGCACTTGAGTTTATTTTCATTCAATCTTCATTTTTGTGACATGCAATCTAATCAAGTGCAACTAAAGTTTCCTTTCGTAAAATTAAATATCTCCTCTATTTTTAATATGGTAGGATTTTATTAAAATGGACTGTAACAGACTGAACTAAAGAATATATTTACTCTGGTTCGGAATGATGCATCCACACTGCAGTAACAATCTCTAACTAAAGTACGGCTTTAAAGCAATAATATAAAAGGGCATTAGACCTTAAGCGTGAGAGGGTTCGAACCTCTATTATCATTTTTATTTCGATTTTGATGCATTTGTGTAATATGGGTAGAAAATAAAAAACAAAACAACGGTCAATTTGTTAAGGTAAGTACCAGAAATAAAACACACCAAAACAGATCAACAACGGAGTATAATCGCAATAAATATTCAAAAAATATACCCTTTACATTATAATAATTACATGATTCTATACAACTGATAGGCGTTGCTTAAACCTACATTTGTACAGGCGGGTAACACAGGCCAATACTTTGACACGGAAGAAATGTCTACTTAGAACTACTTTAAATTGCGCTAGATTGGCTTGTATGTGGTATAATGTCAACTATTTAAATTGTCCTAATGTGAGTATCTATTTGTTTTGATTTTAATTCGTACCATTATTTTTAAACAATGAAATAAGTACTACCGTTCATTTTATGAACCTCACAGATCGGTACAATCTACACGTATACAAATATTATTGACTACTACTATCATAACAATATACAAAATTAATAATAAATGTGTAACAAAAAATATAACAGTTAATAATTATGTGATTTTTGCGATTTCTATAATTAGTTAAAATGTTCGTTTCAAAGCGCTTATAAATATGGTACAGATTAAAATCGGTATGCTTTAGTTATATTTTATCGTCAACCGAACTTTAGAAAGAGATGAAGTGTAGCCTTTCATAACTATGACCTTCACCAGTCACACTAATATTACCAATAAAGCTATTTAACTATAATAGCCATACTTATACAAAACAAGCCAGCACTCATCTCTTTGTAAAGATCGTGACGATTATTTGCTGTAGTTACATTATCTACATAAAACGATTCCTTGAATATGTACTATCGGGGACTCGAACGCCTTGACACCTTAAGGGCCTAAATTGTTTGCACACACACGCTCGATTTTGCTCCGCCCCCGTTCATTCATATTTCGGGTCTAAGCAGCGTCGGCGCACCACTGTAGATGTTTGCCCTAGCAAACCAAGCTCTATGTAAAGCAATTAGGATTGAGTATTGCTTATTACCAGCATTCGTAGCGCTCGTTTGGCAACGTCGCATTTTAGTCAATTTGAAACCCACTAAAGAATCGCTACAAAATATTATATGAGGCTTCGTGTAAAATTTGAACTAGCGATTGCCCGCTCGGGTCACAAAATTGCTATCGCACATTCCGAGGTAACTATGCAATTTCCCGAGAAAAAAGTAGCCCTTTCTACAATTATTGTTGATATTATGAGTGTAAATCTCATGATATTAGTTTAGCTAGTTAGGGCGAGAAATACAAAATCATACAGTTGCTTTCGAATTTTACTTATTTAATAGGTATTTAATTTATTCGGAACTTATTTAAACAATATGTTATTGAATTAATTAGCAAAGAGTTAAGGAATATTTGTGGCTTAAAACAATNCTATTTGTTTGTAACCAAATTCTATTATTAAAATTCTAAGGCTGAGTTGCACCATCTTACTTTAACTTTAACAAACGTCAAAATTCTGTCAAACTCCATACAAAAAGCACCGGTTACCGTTAAAGTTACGGTCAAAGTTAGGTGGTGCAACTCAGCCTAAAACTAAGAAAGATTGAAGAAAAAGAAACATTTCGTTTTAAACCTTAACCGTATGACAATAAAGTGCACAATGGTATTTCGTATTGCAACCTAAGCCCTGATTGTCTCTTATTGGTCGTAGTAAAAATATAGTAAAATGCGTAACCAATTAGAGACGGGGTGAGCACGTGACCGGAGCGATGCGCTTACGCTAAAATTTCTACAAAGTGGTCAGGCGGAAGAGTCCCCGATAGTACATGCAAGGAAATAATTAGCATTCTAGCTATTCATATCACAGTTCATGATATTAGTACGTATATTCTCTCTAACTTTAACCCCAGTAAAATATTTGAGCTACATCTGTCGATTAATATTTTATAACAAAAACAAAGAATAAATATCTGGTCGCCAATACATCGGCCTACCACAAAATGACAGTTGGTTTTAAAACCTTAAACGTATACACAATGTATATCTTTCCCAATTAACTATCGACGTTATACCGTTATGGTATAGAGATTTAAATGTTTAATTTATTCATCATTAAGTAGTTAGTTAACCCGTTGGCGAACACATAACATTATGAGAGATGTAGCTCATTCCTTGCATTTACAGAAATCTGAAATCTTTCAGATGTCAATTGGCAGTTACCCCAAAATCAGTTTATATTACAGACGTGAAAATACATAAACTTGATCTAGGTAATCTTATAATAAGAAGGCAAGCTTGGACACCGTTTATGAAATAATAAATGTATCATATTATTCTTTGAAAATTAATGTAAGTTGGAAGGCTATCACAACCTAAAAATGCTTTTTAAAAGCCTACTTACAAAAATAAATAAGTTTTATGAGTTTTTAAAACTCAGAATCAAAACTCACAGCCCCAATTGGTCGATGAGTGACGTATCGACCAATCAGAGCAGTTTGCTTCAACTCCGCCCATTTCTTTATAAGAATAATGCCCGTTTTCACCATCAATCCCAA
Source organism: Ostrinia furnacalis (assembly GCF_004193835.3). Lineage (NCBI taxonomy): Eukaryota > Metazoa > Arthropoda > Insecta > Lepidoptera > Crambidae > Ostrinia > Ostrinia furnacalis. The sequence goes on from NW_021136462.1 coordinate 267,679, forward strand.
ATTTTAAGTGACTCCTATGGTAACACATAACAGGGATTTTGTTTTCATAGGGGTCACTTAAAAATTGGGATTGTTGGTGAAAACGGCATAGGTCTTTTTTACGTCACGTCTATACTATAAACCGATTAGTCTGTCTTAACATTACTTCTCAGGTTCTGGCGCCTTCGGTTCGATGACCGCGGGTTTGTCCTGCAGATAGTGGTGGTTGACGAAGCGAGCGCCTTGCGTGAGTTGCGCGCATTCGTTTGTGAAATGGCAAGCGAACAAGAGCAGGTTGCGTGGTTGAACCCTCCAGGCGAATCGCATGAACATCAACGAGTAAAGGGATAGAGCTGGAAGAGATATTAATCGGTTATTGACATCTGACTCTAAGGCGATTATCACACTGCACCGCGCTCCGCCGCGGTACGCGGGACGACAGATTTAATCATTGTATGCAAGTACCTCAGTTTGTATAGAACAGGGTTTCCCAATTTTTTTTTGCCAAGGAACCCTAATTGATTATACTTTTCCTAGCGGAACCCCCGTACTACTCCGCCCGCACGCCCTGCCCCTCCCTTATGCGTAAACAGGTCGGTACGCGCGAACAATGTCGGTCACGAAACGTGGGATAATATTTTTTACGGAACCCTTGCGGCCTTTCCACGGAACCCCAGGGTTCCGCGGACCACCTTTCGGGAACCGCTGGTATAGAAAACACGCGCGGCACAACACACTGACAACGCGTCTGCGCGCGAGATTTTTTATATGTAATCACGCGGACCGCGGCGGAGCGCGGTGCAGTGTGATAATCGTCTAAAAGTCTCACTTCTTCAGGGATTATTGAGAAAATGATACGACGGAAGAGGTATTGATCTCAAACCCTTTAAGTCTTACTTTGGCAGGGAATGTTGTAGAAATTGAAGCGACAAAAGGGGAGAGGAGATGCGAACAAATGATCCCAATGGATTGAGTGCACTATAAGTATCAGGACATGGCTCACAAAAAGTATTGTATAGCATCATCAGTTTATAGAAATCCCCTGCTAATATGGCTGCTACAAAATATTTGTATAATTAAAATATAACATACTTGTAGCATAAAATGACACACATTGTCTAAATATCAAGTGAAAATTTGATTATTATAGGTGTAATAATAAGCAATATTAGTACTGCTTACATTGTTTTTAGTAGCTTAAATGCTAAACAAAAGTGTGAATTGTTCACATAGTCTTGCTAAAAATATTGAATTATTGAGTTCTTCAACCTTCACATTTCCAGTTGTAACCCAATTCTTTATGATAATGAGATTTTATAACGTAATTACATTCACAGACAGACAGTAATGATGATAAATTGTAATGCTATTATCTAATATCATTGTAAAAGTGTTACTACTATAAAAGCATTATCATCTGGGTGTGCCATTGAGTTGTGTGTATATTTCTACCTCTTTACAGTTCCTACTTGTTAGTAATAAATAATAAATATGATGAATTTATTAACTTTTTCAGCGTCAGAGTACTTAAATGTATATAAATAAAAATGAATTGCTGTTTGTTAGTCTGATTAAAACTCGAGAACAGCTGGGCCGATTGAGCTGATTTTGGTTTTAAAATGTTTGTCGTAGTCCAGGGTAGGTCTAATGTTAAACAGTGAGCAAATAAGGAAAAATTGCGATGGCTTATTTATTGCCTTTAAGGCGGAACAGAGTTCGCCGGGTCAGCTAGTAGTAAATAAAATTATAACTTTTTATAATGCTGTATTACTGATTTACTGCCAAACTCATAAAGAGTCATACAACAAGATATCACCGGATTTAACACTTAAAACCTATCATGATAAGATAAAAAGTAATAGCACTCACAGAGAGATTTATGAAGCGAGTATCTTAGTATTCTAAGATTTGGCTATTGCCAAATTACTTTATGGTATTGCAGGCAGAAGTAACCTACATTGGTTCAAAAACACTGGCATCTTAAGTAAATACACTAACTTAAAAACACTGGCTCTATTTTGCAACAGTCTGATATGTAATCTACTGTTATGTGAATTATTGATCTTTGAAAAAAAAAATTAAATTATTTACCAAATGTCATTTTTCCACTAATGAAGCTGGGGTCCTTTCTTGTGTCAGCAATCGCAGCCAGAGGAATTCCCCAATTTGCTACTGGACCCCAAAAATGTGTGCTGAAATTTAAAAAAATACATTTTTATCTGATTTCCTGAAAATTGTAACTTCATTTTGATTAAATGCACATAGGTTCAAAGTTTGTTTATACAGTCTTGAATATTATATGTAATTTAATTAAAAATAGTTTGAGACATGTTATTAAAACTGATAAACAGTGATAGGTATATTTCTTTCCTGTTAAAGTAGGAATTCACAAGATAATATTGTATGACCTCTAAAGTGACCCAAGAGTAATAATATGCTAGAATAAACATTATAAAATTTTCTTCAACTGTGTAACTTCTTGGAATAAGTTTACCAGAAAAAGTAATAGCTTTATTAACTATTTTATATCATTTTACAAATTTAGTTATTTTTTATTTTAAGGTCTTATGTGCTTCAGTGTCTGGAAATTTTAATGAGTCTAGTTATAAATGAATAAAATATCTTACCTCATTAAATACTCTCTAAATTCTTTGCTTTTCAGCGAATCTAACATTTTTCTCACAACAGCACTCATTTTTCCTGGAAAAAGATAGTTTAATTATGATAAACGATTCGAAGAAGTACCCTTCCTTGAGTATTCTATCACCCAGAAGAAAAACAATACAGTAAGTTGTTCGTTATGATGTAAATTTATTTAGACTGGATATAACACGCTCTTGCTCTCCGCATAATCTAGATGGTCTGGTTTTATAGAGTTAGCTAATAATCTTTGAATAAATTACGTGGTTATTCCATTTACTTCATGTCAAGGTTAGAATCACGTAACCTAAAAATATACAAAACAATGACTGAAAAATACATGAAATACTTGATTTACTTACTTGTTTGAGATTTCCTTTAGTCTTAAAAATCTACAACTAATTTATTTCGGTCAAATATCGACCTTTCCGTGTATTTTTTACTCTTGCTCTTGTCACTTGTGCAATGTCACTGTCACTGATAAATGATAAGCAAACGTCAGCTATTTACCGACTCATTCAAATCCAATTAATTATTATTGTATCGATAGCAACTTTTTTATTTAATAAATTACTCAATATCTAAAATAATAAGATAATAAATGAACTGTATTAAAGTTTATCTTCTTTCAAACTCATAAACTCCTATCACTTCGCAAGTTCGCTTCACCCAATGAAGATGCGTTCACGTTATTTACACAAATGACATCCATGCCATTTTTAAAATTCAAATACAGCTTTGCAGCATACCTCAGAAATATGCTCAGAAATAATTAAAACCACATCCTTACCTCTTCCACAATAACAAGATGCAACCAAAAATGATTACCAGAAGAAAAGGAAATGTGTAAAAGCCTTCACAGGAAGGCGGAAGATGGGTTTTTTCCGCATGCTAGTGATCACATACATGCTCGTATACATAACCCTCTACTTCGGCTTGGTGGGAGCGCTGGTTTACGTCCGAAGCATTTTTGTGCGGGATAATAAGTACGTAAAACTTTTTAAAAGCTCAGTCGTCAAACGGAATTTTCTAACGCTTGACCCTTATCGCTTTATTTATTAAGCTACCTTAGTTTCATTGATAGGGTTTGTGGCACATATCACATAGATGAAGTTGTTCGTATTTCTAAGATACTACAAGATCACCCATTCCCATTATAAAACCTAAACACAAACATCTTAAAAGTAATAATTTTTTTTTTCAGCCTTTCAGAACTGTATACACAAGAGTGATTAAAAGACAAGAAATATCATCCACATTTATTTAATTACAAAATTAATCTTACAAAACTTGTAAAGGCACTAATATGGACGGCATTCATCAGTCAACTTCAAGTTTGTGCTAGTCTATACAGTCAAACTACGAAACATGAGATTCACAAGACATTAAATGAGAAACTTAAAACTAACAAAATGATCCATTAGATCTAAAGCTGCCAGAATTGTCTATTTATATTGTTTAATTGAATTATAAACATAAAAAAACGAAATACATAAAATGTTACATTTGATACGTTTTTCAATACAAATCATTCCTATACACAAATAAAAAACAAACCCTACACGAAGGTATGTCTTCTTAATAATAAAATTAAATGCAAACGCATAGGATACACAATACAAATAAGAAAATATCAGGCTCACTGTATAAACGATACTTAAAAAGTCTTAAGTCTTATAATAAATCATTAGCTTTCAGAGATATGTCCAGCATAATAACTAGAAAAATGCAATTTAAAATAATAATATCATATAAAATAAGAGATATAGTAATAAATAGTACACAACAGAGTAAAAAGTTATAAAAAAATGTAACAGAAAAAATGGACAGTAAAATGTAAAGGTACAAAACAATAAGTTTTTTAAATAAAGACGTAACAACTATGTGTTTTGAAATGTAATTGGAATGCTATGATATTATAAAAGTAAAATGTTAATTTTTATTTGGGTCACATAAAAATAATGTTTTATAAAACTTTATATCTTTGACTGAGAGGTAAATAAGATCTAACATTATGTATGAAGACACTCACATTATTCTATACATAAAATTGATTCCTAAAGAGATTCTGTTGAGATTAAGTAAAATAAGTTTTTAAAGAAAAGTTAAAATGATTCAATGATTTCCTGTAAAATATTGCACACGTCCCATATTTGGGACAATTCAATTATAAAATAGCTGTATACAGCCTAAGGCAACCTTATGTTCACTGGAGTTTAATTATATTATCCTGAACTGTGATATTGCATTTTTGTGATAAAAGTTACCAATTTTGTACTACCTTAGCTTAATTTTCACTTTTTCTCTATAAAAATATCTTTGATCAATGATAACATTGTTATTAGCATTCCGACGGGTCACCGCTGTTCGGAATAATGATCTTACTATAGTCCGCGCCGGTAGAAATCGACAATCTTTCAAACAAATAATGGCGAATAACATTGACACCAAACTGTCTATGTCTTTAGTGATTTATGTAAGCATAGTTTATTGCCAAGTGAGGTAAATCTCTTAAGATTCTTACTCATCGTGAATTTAAGGTCCTAATACACAGACCGCTGTCTTCTTAATTTCACTATAGCTAATATACTATTAACGTCATAGGCTTGACTGCAGCCTCTTTTAGATAATAGTTTTATAAAATTGCCGGATTCTATTGGGGCAGACTACACAGTACCTTACCTAACCCTCATCAGCACTAACAAAACGCCGACGATCACTATAAAGCTGCTCTGCATGGCCGCGGCGCCAGCTAGACGACACTTGAACATGTCTATGCGCGTCTCCTTGTCGGCGATAATGTTTTGGAACTCGGCCTCCACGATCTGACCGTCGTAGTACGTGATCGGGTCCTCGAAGGGGTACTCGTAGCCTTGCAGGCACTCGCACTTGTAGCCGCCCGCTTCGAACCCGCGGCCCAGGATTGGGACGCACTGGGGAGAAAGTAAAAGTTAGTAAAATATGTAGACTTAAATCAAAAAGGCAAAATTTTATAAGTGCCAAATCTGGGTCAGATGTTTAAAGATAATTAACAAGATACATGGATGGTTTAAGTTCGATGTGATTTGAGCCGCACATTATTACATCAATGAAATGTGGATTAGTAGTCAGAACAAACGAGAGCACATCAAAATAAACACACAACTTATTTTAGTGGTTTTAGATTTTACTTTGCAAAAAATATTCTGGTATTTTTATATCTGGGTACTCACATAAGACGATCTCCTGTCGCATTTATCGGTGCTCTTGAAAGCGTTTGGCACGTAGTACTTGTCAGGGCATTGGTTTATATCTAACGACATCAGAGACATCGTGACGGCTACCACTCCCCTGGAAATTGCACATAAATAAACAATATGTTTAACTCAATAAGCAAGTGTTTCATATGTGGCACACAAATAGTAACACAATGGCAAGAAAAAGCACCATTTTATGCAAGAATTTTTGCTACAATAAGTATTGTCTATAATTTATAAAATAAAGCATTTTGTATTTATAATCTAAGACACACAAAATCAAATAAATTTTCAACCGACTTCAAAAAAGGAGGAGGTTCTCAATTCGACCCGTATGTTTTTTTTTTCTATGTTTGTTACGCGATAACTCCGCCAATTATGAACCGATTTGAACAAATCTTTTTTCGGCGTATAGGTAATACCTCAAGGGTGGTCCCATTTAAATTTAATAATAGAAAAAACAACCCCCAAGGGTGGAAAATTGGGGATGAACTTTTTTATACGCAATATCTCCGCCGATTATAAATCAATTTGAACGATTATTTTTTTGTTGAATAGGTATTATCAAAAGGGTGGTTTCATGCGAAAATTTGAAGAAAATATTTCACCCCCAAGGGTGGAAAATTGGGGATGAACTTTTTTATACGCAATATTTTTAATTTTTAGTTTTTTTTGTGTTCACGCATTTGAAGTCGGTTTTATTTTTTTTAAAAGTTATGTTATATTGAAAGAGAGATTACAATTGTAACTTACTTGAACTCCAGTTTGACTTTAACGCTGTCCCAGCCGAAGAAAGGAGCAGCATACGTAATCACCCACTGCTTCAAGTGTCCATCGCAGTCAAAGTAGGGCCTGGTCCAGTGGCCATGCTTTAGGTTAGCCGCCCTGTAGTAAGTCGGGAATCTCTCGTACTTCTTCAAGTATTTCCCAAATTCGTCATCGCGGATCTTCATCTTGAGGAAGAACTGTTCCAAGCTGTCGAAGTTGGTCGACCAACGCTGCTTCAAGAATTGGAACCATGGTTTGTTGGTGTAGAGTTCCTCTGAAATCAAATGATAAAAAATAAATACAAATTCACACATCAATTACTAGCTATAGACGTTGCAGCTTGTAACATGGCGACTAGTCAATGAATTAGGTTTTCTAATATTTCCCCAAGTAACGAAGTTTTACCTGTCTTATTCAATCTCGCTAAGTCCTCCAGTTTGAACTTTCTTGTGTTCAATTCAGTTTTGTATGCAAATGGTGCGAAGAACGTGCGATTTGTGAATTTGTTTCTGTCCCAGTAAGTACCTGTAACATTAAATTATTGATTGAAAAAAGTACTCCAACGACATTAATTTCACATACGAAAACATACTGAAAGATCAATAAATAGTACTTGGTTAAATACATATCAGTATACTATAAACTTTGTATTTATTTTGAACTAAATAAATTATTTTTGTTTCTTTCTAAATAAGGAAATAGAAGAATGTTACCTGCAGACCACACTTTGGAGTCTCCAAGCACGATAGCCAGTGTTTCGCCAATCATTTGATCTTCAGTCAGTGCTTTATCAGCTACGCGGGTTCCACTGAACACCTCTTGAGGGTCAGACACCTAGAAAAAGTTATAATTATCGAAAAACTGACATCACAATGAACTTTTAACATTTTTAGTTTTATGAATGTGTGTAAATTAAACGCAGCGTAGGACACCCACAAGGTGGACCGACGACCTCATAATGGTAGCGGAAAGGCGCTGGATTCAGGCCGCTACCCACCGGGCGATGTGGAAATCATTGGTGGAGGCCTATGTTAATGTTCAGCATTGGTCCTTTGGACTGTGGCTGAAATGATGAAACTTGGTATTGATAAATGTTAATGGGCATTTCTCTGTAAGCTCGTACAGGTCCCATACAAATGCTGTCCTGGCAATTATTTTTAACATTTTCCACAAAACCGTGATCCATTTCAAAGAAAATTTACTATTATTTTAGTTAGATAAGGAGTCCCACTGAAATTATTAATATTTTCCGAGTTATTAACGATTTTCCAAGAAATCATGACAGGGGACTGTTCATTGAGACAGAGGACTGTTATACTTTAAGAAAAAGTCATTTTAAATTGATCAATTATTTATTATTTTATAGCAAATCAATGGTAAACAAAATGTCTTTATAAAAAATTAACAGAAATAACAACTTTCCTTAATAAACATTCATATCAAAAATTAACCTTAACCTCTGAGGCACTAAATTCCGAGTACCACCCGTTCCTGCTATTTCATCATCAAATCTTTGAGGGGAATTTGTGGTCAATTCAGGTTCAGTAGATTGAAGATTTTCCGTTATAATGCTCACAAGAACCACTGTTGCAAAAGCAGCTGACACTTTTCNTAATACACTACGCTTACCTGTAAGAAGGCACTGATAAAGTTGGCTAAACGCACGGCCATCTTGGCTTGATTTTCAAACTGCTCTTCAGCGCCGAATGCTATATCGCCATTCAAGATCAAATCTGTTGGGTTGTACCTTGAATAAAAACAGAACAATACATTATTATTATTAATAGGTAGTATATGAAGATCATCATTTGATGCCTGTATACTACCCTGCCTCACATATGCTTGCCAAACCTGGTCACTAACTAAGCAACAACTTAAAAAGTTAAAAGTATGCCAAAATAGTATGGAGAGAAGTGTATTAGGAGTGAAACTTAAACACAAGATAAACCTAAACACAATAAAATCAAAAACCAAATTTAGAAGTGTTGTTGCAACAATTAGAAAGTTGAAATGGAAGTGGACGGGACACCTAATGAGGGAAAAGAAAGAGAAATGGACAAGAGCCGTAACGGAATGGTATCCCCGTGAAGGAAAAAGAAGCAGAGGCAGACAAGCAAAAAGATGGGAGGACGATATCCGCGAATTAGCAGGGCCATTATGGCCACAAATGGCTAGAAACAGAGAAGCATGGAGATCATTGGAGGAGGCCTATGTCCAAGGACAAACTGGAAATGAGTGCAACTAAATTGTAAAATGAAATGTTAATGTTGTAAAAATAATCCCTTATTTTCCTGTGTACCCTTGGCTGTTCCCTTGATGGTACAGTGGAAAATAAATTTTAACCGCTGTACCCTTGGCCGTAAAACCCAACCAACTTAAATTGTACACGTGATCAAGAGGACTAGCTTTTCTTGAATTTGGCCAAAAAACAAAAACAAATGAACATCGATAAAAACAAATGAAGTAACATGGATGTAAATAAAATTAAAACCTAATTATAATTAATTAAGTACATAGAATAAAGATAATATTACGCCATTTTTAACCGACTTCAAAAAAGGAGGAGGTTATAATTATGTTCGGCTGTGTGTAATGTTTTTTTTTTCTATTTATATTCACCGATTACTCCTCAATTGTGAACCGATTTTCAAAATTCTTTTTTTTTGTTCGATAGGCTCTGAGGTGGTCCCATTGTCACCAAGTCAGGATCTGATGATGGGATCCTAGGGAAATCGAGGGTAACCCTTAAATTTTATAGGCACGTATATCGTTTTTCATATTTATTCTAAAGATATTCAAATATATGCAACTGGTAGTCATCATCTAATGTTGATGAGGTGACGATGGAAGGTAAAACTCCTTAACGGTTAGGAGTTGGAGAATAACTCTTTAAATATTTTAGGTACGTATGTTCATACAGTTGTATTACTTCAGGTTTATTTTGGTGAGCTGATGATGAAAGGTCAAACTTCGTAAGTTAGGAGGATTTAGTATTTACCTATGTTTAATGAGATTGAGACTATAGTTTTCCATTTTAAGTGTAATCCTGTACCTATTTTAGGATTGATATTGAACCTCTTTAATGTTACCGTTTCTTTTTAGAGTAATAGTCATTTAACTCATGTATTATAAAATTTCTTAACTAGTGAAAATTCCTTAGAAGAAAATATTAAAAGTGACTTTAGATGAAGTAATTGCTTGGTTTTTCTGAAATATATTGTGTTAACAACGGACAACTACGGAACCATACATTGCACGTGGCACGACACGCACTTGGCTAATTTTATTATTCTGAAAAAGAAATATGGTATCTTGAGATTATTCTTCTGCGCAATTGTCCCTGTGAATGTTATTTGATAACTGATTTTACAATGTTTTTTTGTGAATTTTATCATGGAAGCTAATTGCATTGACGATGATATACCTTGTTTTATTGAGAGGAATGGCGGTATTGTTACATGACGATCGACAGTAATACAATTTTGACATTTCAGAAGTGGTACAGGAAAATGGCATAATATTGTCTTTATTCTATGTACTTAATTAATTATAATTAGGTTTTACTTTTATCTACATCCATGTTACTTCATTTGTTTTTATCGATGTTCATTTGTTTTTGTTTTTTGGCCAAATTCAAGAAAAGCTAGTCCTCTTGATCACGTGTACAATTTAAGTTGGTTGGGTTTTACGGCCAAGGGTACAGCGGTTAAAATTTATTTTCCACTGTACCATCAAGGGAACAGCCAAGGGTACACAGGAAAATAAGGGGTAAAAATACCTTGTAATCCAGTAATAAAGGCTTATATTATTATATTATATTATATGAAGATCATGGCATTATTCACTCATCGCTCGAGATCTATTAAGGTGGCGTTGAAGATCGATACACAACTTATAGGGCGCCGTAAAAATATCTGTAAACAGTTAATTTACCTTACTTGGATGAAGGGGCTAATACTCTTTTTTTTTAATCAGCAGGGCGGCCAGTGGGTTATTTACGTAGTCCATAAAATCTCTACGCATTACGATTACTCCTATCATTCGCTCGCTTCATGATCGGACAACATGGACCAATGAGGGTTTTCGCGAATGAAAGATCCGCTAGATGGCGGGACGTGGATGTGGGGTCGGACTGCTGCGTGATTGGTGGATTTTGACATATCTGTCAATGTCGTGTCAAAAATAACCAATCATACAGCATTTGGACCTCACGTCTACGTATTGTCATCTGGCGGATTTTTCATACGCGAAAACCCTCATTGAATGGCGTTGTACCCTGGAATACAGTACTCACTTGGAGCAGTTCCCCGGTTGCACGCCACGGATGAAATTGAGCACTTCGTAGACGTTGACGCGCTCGGCGTGCAACGCGCGCGCGCCGGCCGTCGCGTTCACGTACTCGTAGTACTGGTCCCTGTACAGCGCGCGAATGAACGGGTGCGCGCGCTCCCACTGCACTGGCAAGCGTTGCACCCCTGGAGGATAAAACACATTGGATATTCACCACTAACTAATAATTCCAAGACAAAACTTCCTTAAAAGAGCACAATATTATGACCAATAGTTTTTGTAGAGGAAGAGTAACAAGATGCATCCATGCTTTATCTACTTTAGTAGCATTTTAATCAATAGATCTCAAGATACATAAGTTTTCATGAAAACTGGTACAACAAGCCCCTCGCTCCCCTACGCCTTCACGAACAATTAATTTTGTTGTTTCGTCTTAGTTTGCGCGTGAACTTTACCGCGATGCCGAATTTGCAACCCAGCTGAAATGAGAAACGGAGCGCATTGCAACTGGTGAAGAAGCGGCAATGTATCGGAGACGTTAAAAATGAGTGCAATCGGGGCACTGATCGCTGAACGCTGCGTGCAGACGCTGCATAAATCGCCGCGGCCAATGACAGGACGCGTTGATGTGAACTTATTGCTACTAAATTCCTACACGTCTGATCGTCATCCCGTACGCAAGGCACGCGTTTGTAGGGGCTGTGCATGATGCAGCTTAGGGTAGTCGAAATCCGGGCCGATTTCAACACAATCCTACTAATATTATAAATGCGAAAATTTGTATGGATGTCTAGATGTTTGTTACTCTTTCACGCAAAAACTACTGAACGGATTTTGATGAAACTTTACAGTATTATTGATTATAGCCCAGAATAACATATAGGCTATAATTTATGACGATATGTGACTAACTAGCTAGTTATGTTTAATTTCACGTCATCTGTATAATAAATAGTCACTCACATCCAATCTCCAGGCAGTCGAAGTTGTTGTAATACTGGTCGGATGTAGCTCGCTCCACCAGCTCGCCTAGATAAGGCCGGCGCACAATGCTCGGTAGACGGAAGCCGGGCCGGCAGCGGCACTGGTAGCCGCCGCGGCGGAAGCCCCAGCCGTGCAGCGGTTCGCACTGGAAAACGTATAATTTTAGAGATCGTTTCATTTATGAAGACGTGCCCCACCAATTTTTGGTAGTGGAAAGCGCGGGGTGCGGGGAGTTTGATCCGAGCGTCATTACTGTAGTGTGCGTGTGCACTCATGGATAATTTAGCGTGTACCGAAAACATTAAAACATTCGCGGAAGAATGGTGGGGCGCGTCTTCGTGGACGAAAAGATCTATTACTTCTATAGAGATCCTTTTTTTTCCTTTTTACGTTCGTTTCAGCCAAATGACGTCCACTGCTGGACAAAGGCCTCCCCCAAGAATTTCCATACAGACAGTCCTATGCTGCCCGCATACGGGTACTTCTCGACTTTCACCAAATCGTCAGTCCACCTTATTGGGGGTTTGCCCATATTACGTCTTCCGCCCTGTGGTCGCCATTCGAAATTTTTCTGCACTAGCGGCCAACAGCTCTATGAACTATGTGCCCATTACGATTTTTTTATAGGTTACCAATATGAGAGACTTATTGACATCATCATTTTAACCAGACATCCACTGCTGAACGACCTCCCCCAATGACTTCCAGATTAGCCGATTTGGTAGTGGCATGTTTCCAGCACCTTCCTGCTACCTTTATGAGGCCATACTAGAAACTCTACAAGATTAGATTCCTGTGGTTCAAACACAAGAACACAGCCTGAGTGGTTAAATTTTAATATTCGGACCTATCACAAGTTCTCTGTTTAGTCTATGTTGAGTTTAAATTGTATTGGACATTGATTGTTGTTTTAATTGTGAACTTAAGATAGCCTAAGATAGTATGAACAAAAATATAATAATACACTAAACATTTTTCATTGCAATTTAAATCTTATTACAGCGGATTAAATTATGTCATGCATACATACAATGTCTAGAGTGTTTACATGACCTTTAAGGAGATTATCAGCTTTGGCAGAATATTATCAGAATAAAGTCTGTAGTTTACATTTCTCAATTATTGTACTAAAAACATGTTATTTTTCTTCCTAATCAAGAACTAAAAGTTAAACGATACTCACTTCTGTAGTGTCAATTTTACATCGAGCCGTAGATGCAAATCTATTTGGCCTATCATTCCCTTGACTCGGTGGACACTGGTTTATATCTATCCTGTCGTAATCCATTTCCATGACTACAACTGCTGTGTACCTGTTCATAGAATAATAAAAAATGTATTAGCTTTATTTTCATGTAATCTTTCAAGAAGTTTCCATTATGCATAGACTGATACTAATTCAGCTAGTCAATTCTGTTCTGAATTCTTATTTAGACAGGAATCTTTTTCAGCTAATTAGGTCACAGGTTGATAAATGAGCAAGACTAAAGTACGGCCAACTAGCAACGATACAAAAGGTTGATACGACTGTCCAGTTGATATTCTGTCTCTTCACAGCTTGTGTATTTGTCGTAATGTCTCGTTCTCCCGCCAAAATATGTCAAAGTCAGACGGGTTCACCCATGACATTGGGTTTGTTTACATTTGGTATCGCTTCTCGTTGGCCCTACTTTAATTGAAGTTTGAAAAATGAAATTTCTAGTTAGAAAGACAATATTGCTGGTACTTACGTAGGGTATTCGATATGTCTAAATTGTGTATGACGTGGGTAAATATCAGCTACTGGAGAAAGGGCAGCCACTACCCATTTGTTTAGACGGCCACAGTCGAAATAGGGCCTGGTCCAATTTACAGGTCCTGGAGTCTAGTAAACATGAACAATGTAATCTTTATAATAGGTAGGCAATGTATGCATATTATTGAGGTAAATTAGTTTTTAGTGTAACATAAAATATTGTTACTTTTTGATGTTATAGAAAAGTTAAAAATATACTCACTTCATCACTCCCTGGAGGACCGTGGAAAGTGAATGTCTCATTGGTGTTATTGGCATAACGTATTTCAACCTGATAAGTAGTCTTTGTGTCATGTCTCTTCTCCACTTTATCAGGAAGCAATTTCTGATACCATTCATTTGTTCGGTAGAAATCAGATGTGTAATCTTTGGACAAGCTCTCCGGATCAAACGCACCAAGATCTTCCACATGGAATGTATTGAGAGTAGATATCTTTTGTAGATGGACGGGATCATTGAAATCGTCCGCTCTGAACGCTCTAGGCGCAAAACGGGGCATAGTCTTATTGAAGAACCCTCTGTATGACGAAGTGTACGACATATTCGGAGAGAAATAAATAGAACTGGCGTTTATGTAGGGGTTAGCTGACACATCGGCCACAGATGAAAGGAAATAGTACATCATACCGGGGTCGTACGTATCGTTAATAGCTGGACGGATGAACCGGGACTGGAGGATGTAACTCCAAAAGAACGCTCGAGTCAATGCCATGTTGTGTAGATGCAACATAGCCGTTCTATTCGGAAACACTGGGTTGATATTTATCTCTTTTACATCCGGATGATGGGATACCGAGTCTTCTGGCAGGTACAGGTCGTCCAGGTGTGTGATGTAACAGTTATCTGCAGTAACTTTGTCCATTTTCCCTCGAATTTCGTCGAAAGCATCCCGTATTTGCCATTCATATTGGCCGGCCACACCCCAAAGCAATGCACACAGCGATATTAGTAACAAACCGCCGTTAATCCTCTCCATTTTTTATTGGATAAATAACTATACGATTATTTTATCATTTCTTGAAGAGATAAAGTTATTCCGTAATACTTTTCATAAAAAATTATGAAAATTACCAAAAACGGTCCGCACTTTGTTTTGAGTTTTGCTTTTTTGACAGTGAGTGAGTGAGTGAGTAGATTGAACATGGAGGTGATTGAATGACGTTGAGTGAGTGAGCTGCTTGTGGAAGTTGTACAAAAAAAAACCATTTCTATTTGCGACCTCTGAAATACTTTGTCTCTTTCATTCATACGACATAGTTAGTTTAGCTGAAAGAGATGGCTAGAGTTTAATTCTCTAATGCCATTGAGGCCAGTGGCCGCTAAGAATCGAGGCCCAAGATCCGAGTGGATCCGTGAATGATGTCGTAAAAGAAAAAAATATTATGTCAAATAAGTGTTGTTTATGGTTAACCTAAATTGAAAATATTGAAATTGAATTTTATAAAATAAATAATAAATTGTGACTTATTATTAACAAGAGCCAATTAAAGATATGGCTGGAACGATTTTCCGTAAGCAAGCACCTATTAATTATAATTTTTATCATTATCACTAACATTTTTAACTTAAAAAATTGACTTTATTTTAGGGTCGGTGCTCAACAATGTCTTTTCTGTTTGTAAATCTTCAAATACAGTTAATTTGGTAAGTTTATTGACTTAAATTTCCTGTTTTACCCAAAGTGCATGAGTGATTTTTTATTTATCATGCGATATCATGTTCAGAGTCTAAAATAATCAGAATCAAAACATTGTATTTTAGAGGAGTATACACAGTGCACCAGTGTACTATGCAGCACGTAAAGGTACCAGGGCTAAGGCCCGTGCAAAGAAGGTTAAAGTGGAGGTGACCAAAGTGGGATTCATCCCATACAATCAGCGGGGCAAGGATAAGTGAGTATCCACAGAGCTTGTGAATTCTTTCTCTTTTTATTGATGACAATGAACTTAATATGTTATTGTGAGCAGACTATTGATAGGTCACTAAAACTGTGTCCTTCAATATCACAGAATAATTAACAGTGTTAATCGTAAACAAACAACTACAGGTGAGGTGATTCAGTTTTGATTCATGTTTGTAATCTATAATTATTTTGTTTTTATACCTTTGCCTCTCAGTCATATTCCTAGTTTTTTTAATTGGGTTAAATAAGTTGTAAATTATTTAATAATTTAAGAACTAACAAATCTTTTAAACAAAACTTTGATCATAGGCAAATAGCACAAAAAATAAACAAGCATCTGGACGACACCTGCAAGCCTAAATCTGAAGATGACGTTTACCCAATGAGGTATTACCAGTGGGTTGTGTACACAGTCGAGGAGGCCGTGAAAGCTCACCAGGAGAGTCACCACCCTACCATGTACAACCAGCCCGATGCCCTCATTTATGCTCAGGTTGAATTCAACATGGAAGGCGTGAAAAAGGTATATTTTTACTAATATTGTTTTCTCTGATAACAATTAATATTTATTTATACAACCTCATGGATGTTAGACTCTGTAATGACACTCTTTGTAAACAATTTGAATGAGATAGATACAGGGATTAACTTGCGAACAATTAGGGATTGAATTTTGCAATATTGCGTCTTAGTGAGCACCTACGTTCTAAAAAGAACCCCCATGCAAAATTTGAGACTCCTGGCACTTGTAGTTTTTGAGATTTCGTGATTAGTGAGCCAGCCAGGCCAAGAGCTTCCATGTAATTCCCAACCTGTAACTGTTTCCAGAACCGTTACATAGACAGCTACACTCGTCTCAGCCTGCTGCCGCACGCGTTCCCGCGGGACGAGGAGCGCACCATCCTGGCCTTCTGCAAAGGACAGGAGATCATCAAGGAGGCGTTAGACGCTGGCGCCACTACGGCCGGCAGTACTGAGCTGGTTAAGAAGATTCAGGTGGGTACCTCAACAGTCTACATGTGCATGGAGGGAAGTCGAACCTTAACTTCGAACTCCTATGAGTTCGAAGGAACCTAGGACATAGGTTCTTCTGATTAATTTCGTTGCGGATCCAATGACAGTTTAACTTTCCCCTGGCACAAACTTGACCTTCATTGGTCGGGTTTTTGTGGCGGCCAAGCTGTAGATCCTAGCTACACAGGAGTTGCAGCGGTGGGAACAGTCCCGTTTCGTCTACATGCGTTATATCTAAGCGACAGTGCACACTGGACGTCTAGCGTTTCGTGTATGCCTAAGATGCGCGCCGCGATAAGCGGTTATCACGCCATTTTATCGATTTTGCCCATAGATTTTGACGTTGATAAAAGTTGTCACGGCGCGCATCTTAGGCCTACTGGTCGCGTCTATCGCCGTGATTTGTCGCCCAGTGTGCGCTATTGCTAACTCCTTGTTCCTTCCAGGCTAAACTACTGCTAGCCAAGCCGAAGTTGCTACAGCTACCTGTGTGCTTTGTATAGAATGCAGTCTGTTGACTTTTTAGAGAAGAATAAAAGAAACAGATTGCCTTACTTAGGATTAAGCCACGTCTACGGTGGACGCATGACTTGTGACTTCAGTACTTATTACACAAGCAATGGAAAAGATGAAAATTAATTAAACTTTTTCCAGGAAGGCGAAATAAAACTAAGCGACTACGACTACGTGGTCGCCCATCCAAACATCCTCACAGACCTGGTGCCAATCAGAGGGCTGATGAAAAGGCGCTTCCCCAACGTCCGAACAGGCACCTTGGACGCCAACCTCAAGGACCTGGTGAAGAAATTCGCGTCGGGACTCCAATACAAGGTGGTGAAGGATGAAAACCAAGAGAATTTCGGCTCCGTTGAAGTTCCAGTGGGAAGGGTGCGTTCTAATTTTGATATTTTTTTGTGTCTATCATTTTGATGTTGATGCTACGAAATATTTTTTTTTATTAAGGAATTCAGTTTCCTAGCCTCTAGATTCGTACAGGAAATGCGCGTCACTATAAATCAAATTTGAACTAAAATAATGTTTTGCTATGTTTACAGGTGAACATGGACCCTAAGCAAGTAGCTGAAAACGTAAACGCTTTACTAAAAGATATGCAGGCGGGTCGACCAAAGCGAGACGGACTTTTCATCACAAGGTAAATCCAAAGATAAAGGTTAATAAAACAAAGAAAAAAATCCGCAAAAAAGGCAGGCTATGCTCCGGCATTCGTGCCGTTATTAGGCGATGATTTTCACATACTGTCTGTTGCATAGAGTCAAAGTCAAAGTTATTCTGTACTTACTTAGGCCCTTTCCATTGCGCTTATACACGTGCTGAGAAGTGGCGGAAGAAGAGCAGAGTCCTTTGTTAAAGACATAGTCCAATCAACGAGGCGTTTGTAACCCGAATAATTCGTCCGTCAATGAAACTTGGCACATGGTGNTCTCCTCGTTGATTGGACTAACAATGGAGCTTTGAAGTCAAATTCCATTTTGTGTTTATTTATTTATATTTATGTATTAGCTTGTATGCCATCTTCGTCTCCGGCACAGCTTGTATTGTCATCTTCTTATTTACTATAATTAACCCGTTTTTGTTCTAATACTATTATTATTTTGTTCAAAGATGTGCAATTACACTTTTAGGAATATTTAGTTATGTGACTCGCGATCGTATTATTTGTTTACACACAGAAACTATTTCAATTGTAATAATTATTTATTTTAAGAGTAGGTCAATGTAAAAATAATGCTTAGTAAGTAAGTAGTTAAGTATAGCAGTAAATGTAACCTACTTTTTCTGAGTTTGATAATCTATTCCAATATTGTATAGTCAGCACTTTTTAAACAGATACTAAGACACAGGCAATAAATTTTGCTTAGTTTAGGTATCATTAATTACTTACGCACACTAACCTTAATTTTATCGAAACCAAACTTGTACGTGTTTAGGCTAAGTTTTTATACAGTAATAAATTTATTCTTATTCTTATTATTCTTATAGGTGCTTCATCGTGAGCCCACCCGCCACTCAGAGGCTGAAGATCGATCCGTTTGTGTTCGTCGACAGAACACTCTCGAAAGAAGTGCAGGAGGAAAGCGACGACGAAGGCGAAGCAGCCGCCGCTACAGCCTAGTCTAGAATAACTTGTGTATAGTTAGAGTAATATAATGTTTTAGAAACTGTTGCTTTTTATTCAAAAACTATTCAAGCTCGTCTTTTTGTATGGTGAAAAAATTTAAGCGAGAATTTTACGAAAAATTAACAAGAATTTCTGAATTATTTTTATTAGACTTATTATTTAGAATTTACACAGTACCTAGCTTTACATGTTCGCATATTTATCGGAAAACCGTAAGTCGCTCTTGCTGGCTTTTTACCGCAGTTTTCATCAAAAGATTGATGTGATTTAAGAGATAGTTTCAAATGCAAAATATATTTCACACGTACGAACCCGGGGCAGATTGCTAGTTTTAAAATAAAAGTGAGACAGAAAAGCGTATATTCATGCGCTCTATTATAATTAGAATTTTATGAATGTATCAATTATTGTCTAATAAAATTTAAAATATTATGAACGCATCTCTAAACACAAAACGTCATTTGTGTCAACGACATTTATGAAAGAACGTTCCAAAACCTACAAAATATTTTTTCTCATTCCACTTAACTCTAGTGAGAAAATGCTTTAAACTGCTAATTAATACAATTTAAAAAATCATTTTTAATGTAACTTTGTTAGTTGTGACTTATTTTTAACATTAAAATGACTATACTGTTACTAAAATTAATTAAATTTTAAACTAGACCCTATTTGGTATTTCAGGTATTGGAACGTTCTAAGAGGGGCGTAAAACAATCCGCCATTTTGTCCCTATGACATTTTATGAAATTAAGATTTTAATAGTTTGTTACCCGTTTAAATCTGAAAAATCCCACTGCAAAAGTGGTTTTAGTGAAGCTGTGTAGTGTTTCAATAGCCTGTGATATTTGTGTCTACATTTATTTTTGTTTACGTTCATCTTGACGTTTTTATCTGAACGAATTTGACGTCGAATAAAGAACTCTAGATAATCAAAATGGGCACAAGAGAGGACGAATACGACTATTTGTTCAAAGGTAATTCCGCCTAGAAGCGTTTCCTATATTTTCACAACCGTAATAATAAGAATTCGATTCATTACAACTTTCTTTCGAGCCATTGTTTCGGCTTTCAATGACGTAGAAAAAACTATGTTACGATTTTCTCCTTTGTTTTGTATTACAATTAGTCGTAAACATGACGAGTAAGATTTGAATTACTAGCCAACGATTTGGAAAGGCTTTAAAGTAGTTTCGAACTTTGTTGTTTCATCAGCTGATTGGTGTAGTGACTATCGATTTCGCGTAAATTTTGTAGTTCATGAGTCACCTTCTAACTGATCTGCGTGATATAATCACCGATGATGACTCTCCATCCGGATATCACCCTGTATAAATTAACAAAAGCAGTACCTTGTTATAAACAAGTGTATTTTTCGATGTTTTTCAATGTTGGTTTAATTCTTTGTTTCAGTTGTGCTAATAGGTGATTCGGGAGTCGGTAAAAGTAGTCTCCTATCTCGGTTCACTAGAAATGAATTTAACTTAGAGTCAAAATCCACAATAGGAGTGGAATTTGCTACAAGAAGTATAGAGGTATGTTTCTTTGTTTCCTAGCAGCAGGTTGATAACAAGTTAAGCTTGTTTTTCTTTTGCTTAGAAGTGCTTTGTTTTGGTTTACCTACTTAACAGTTCCCAGTAACATTGAAATTGTTTTGTAACAGTATTTTTTTATGAAATATTCATACAATGTTAGTAATATTTCAGTTTAATTTCATTATAACAAACTTAATTCAAGCTCATGAATTGTAACCAGCTGCTGCTCACATGTTGTGCAATTTGCACTACTTTCACTAATATGGTTGTGAATGATTAAAAATGCAGATGAGGTTGAGAGTAAGGATTCCCTTGTGTTGTAAATATTTATAGGTAATAGAATACTGTTACTTTTGTGTATTTACAGCTTTTAACTAAGAGAGCATACTGTGTAATTACTAATTAGGCAGAGTTAAAAATTTGCCAGAAATACTTGAGTCATTGATACTTTTTTACTGCATTATTTGGCAGAAACCTTTATTCATAATTTGGAAATGTGTCCATATCTGACAAGAGGGTATTCTTATGACATAATTCAGTTATGCTCATGCCTGTGGACCCGTCAGATATGCCAAATCAATTAAGGTCAATTGAATGTAACACATATTAGCCTTAAACAGGACATGACTATAAATTTCCTGTATTCCAGTTTATTGTTAACCTTTAACTGGTGACAAGCGGTCTCACAGGCCGGGCGGCGTCAGTGAAACATCGTTTCACCCCCTTCCCCGTACTTCCAATGTTTCACCGCTTCAGTAGCTTCAAGTTTAGTTGTGTCTACGCCGTAGATAAGGATATTTGCATCATTCAGCTCCAAATCGGCAAGTTACATCGATGCAAAGTTCAGCAGCGGTCTCTCAGACCGCATGTCACCAGTTACGTGACATTTTTTTCATACAGTTTTTTCGTATTTTTACAGTTTTTACTTGAAATTGATACTTAAATAACTCCAAAAAAGAAGCGTAGGATCATTAGTTGGGAATATAGTGCCATACTTTATGAAACGACTTGAAAATTCGCCAGTTGAAAAATATCCGGAAAAGGAAGACTCAATTGGGTCGAAAGCCGAATATGTTCCTGAAAACATCGTTCTGGAGCAAAAGTGACCATGATTCGGAAGCCGAATAAAGTGTTTTTGAAGATGAAGGACCAATTGACGAGAATCAGTCAGAAAGTGAAAATGACGGTCCACTCTTATGCCAAACAATAAATGTCCTGACAGCCAATAAAAAATACAAAAGTTTCACCAATTCCAGTTTTCTAAAATTATAGGTTACCTATGTGTGATAGGTATTTTTAAATTGATTATCATTGGAACTATAATAAAAAATACTAAGTTTGTTATAATTTGTTGATTTAAATTTCTTATTTGCGATTATCGATCTCATCTCTAGTTTTTTTATTTTTATTACTACATATAATTTAACAGCAAGTTCTGCATTAAAAATTGTATTTAGAGTTTATTATTTTATTTAAATTTAATTCTTCTATATGCTAATAATCTGTTTTTAAAGATTGTGGTATGCTACCTTATCTAGTTTCTATGCTACAGTCTTGATACGGTAGCGGCCTCTCAGACCGCACGTCACCAGTTACGTTACACAAAAACCATGTCACCAGTTAAAGGTTAAGGATGTATGCAGGTATTTAATTCTTATCACCATAGTTAGGTTATTTTGAGTCATAAACAGTAGGAAATGTTTAACCCGGCGCCAATGACGTGAAAATAATTGCAAAGACGATGACCCCGGGTCATATTGACCCACATTACATCGATCATTTTTCAGGAAATTGTACAAGTAATCTTAATTTTAATTACTGTCTATGTATATAGGGTTCTTTACTGAGCTAATAAAACAAAAATAAAACGAATACATGAAATAAATATTTTTTTATGACTTTTTAAACAAAACATGAAAAAATCATGTTTATAAACACATTTAAGTCTATATTTTCTGTTTTTGGTAAAGATTTTTAGTATTAATAGGAATCAACAATGTTATATAGTAAAAAAGAGATAAAATCAACTTTTTATATGCAGATACAATGAGATCAGTCTTCTACTTCATCATTCAGAGCCATGGAACTGCTGCAACTGGTGCAGTATGTAATCAAATGGTCTGGGCATGTTAATGTGGCATGACGCACTTGCCGGCGTTGTACTAATGCAAGTTCGAGATTATCCGAAGACTGAGTCCCCATTACTTGCGTCTTTTTCACATTCCTGGCCATTTCTAAGTTGTGGCTATTACAGCCTGAAATTCTTCAATCTCGGAATCCGACTCTTCCAGTAACGCTACATTCTTGCTGGGTCATTTAACAAAGACATTTTGACTAAAACTTAAAAAAGAACAACATAAGCTAGCACTAAACACAAAATAAGCGAATAAAAGTAAGTCACAAAATCACCGCGCCACCGATGACGCCGGGTCATAATGACCCGTTTTAATTTGAAGCCTGTGTATCTCGCTACGCAAGCGGAGTCACAATACGTTAACTAACGGAATGGATTTAGGGAGGTTCTATCTCCAGCTATACGGACGCTTGAACCACAAAATGGACGCAAAAAAAAATTATGAACGTTTGAAAATGCCTCGGGTCAATATGACCCAGCGTCATTGACGCCGGGTTAAAAGATAAAAGTTTAATAGATGATGTCATATTATTATAACGACCAGTATTTGGCATCTAAGGCACTTATCATTGGGAAAATAATACTTGTTCTTGTTTCTGGCTAAGGAACAATTGGTGAGGTGATAAAAAATTAATAACACAAATCTATTGTAACATTGCTACTAATTGTCACTTATTTTTATTAATTTGAGAATGTTTTGGGAACTCATCAAAGGTTAATTTCATTGATAACATTATACACACATTAATTTTAATGCGTGATTAATTGTGTAGTAATCTGGTAATTCAGTTATTACTGATGTATATTACCTAACCAATTTGTGTTACTGGAAACTGTAAATCTGCTTATATTTAATTAATTAGATCATAAATTACTGAAAGTTTTTGTCTGGATACAGTATGTTATTGAGGAAACAATTGTTGAACTATTGATTTCTCAATAACATACTGTGTTTAATTTAGCCAGAAAGACCCAAGAGTTAGCCCAAATTATTTAAATTAAATCATCATCTAATTATACAGTTAGACTAAATATTTTTGAAGAAAAATTGTAGGCACATGTTGTAAGATTCTACAGTGTTTAGCTAGGTGTGCAGTTGTCTATCCAGTGACTTCAAATTCCTTCAGGTTCAGAATGTCCAATTCCCAAAATGTCCAACAATTTCAAAATTTTCAATTCCCGGAATGCCCAATTCCCAAAATGTGCAATTCCCAAAATGTGCAATTCCTGAAATGTCCCATTCCCAAAACGTCCAATTCCCGTAACGTCCAATTCTCAAAATGTCCAACCTACTATTATGATGGATTTGTTGAATAAGACCTCATTGAAATTGAAATTACTTGTTTGGCTCCTGCCCCATAAAAATGATCTCACACCAGCCATTGACGTTCCACTCGCATTCCAGGTCGACGGCAAAACCATAAAGGCCCAGATATGGGACACGGCCGGCCAGGAGCGGTACCGCGCGATCACGTCGGCGTACTATCGCGGCGCGGTCGGTGCGCTGCTCGTGTATGATATTGCGAAGCACCTGTCCTACGAGAACGTGGAGCGATGGCTGCGCGAGCTGCGCGATCACGCCGACCAGAACATTCTCATCATGCTCGTCGGCAACAAGAGCGATCTCAGGCATCTCAGGTAATAACAGCTATAGCTACAGAATGTCTTGACGAATGTGGCAACATTCGTTTGCTTATTTCTGCGTCATCGCGCTCATCAGAAGCGCAACGTTCTGGTATCGCGGCGCTTACGGAGCGTTCCTAGTGTACGATATAGGCCATAAAGGCCCAGATATGGGACACGGCCGGCCAGGAGCGGTACCGCGCGATCACGTCGGCGTACTATCGCGGCGCGGTCGGTGCGCTGCTCGTGTACGATATCGCGAAGCACCTGTCCTATGAGAACGTGGAGCGATGGCTGCGCGAGCTGCGTGATCACGCCGACCAGAACATTCTCATCATGCTCGTCGGCAACAAGAGCGATCTCAGGCATCTCAGGTAATAGTCATTGTAAGATCTCTAATGTTGCAACATTCGTTTGTTTATTTCTGCGTCATCGCGCTCATTAGAAGCCATAACGCAACGTTCTGGTATCGCGGCGCTTACGGAGTGTTCCTAGTGTACGATATCGCGAAGCACCTGTCCTACGAGAACGCGGAGCGATGGCTGCGCGAGCTGCGCGATCACGCCGACCAGAACATTCTCATCATGCTCGTCGGCAACAAGAGCGATCTCAGGCATCTCAGGTAATTTAGCTACAGCTACAGAATGTCTTGTCGAATGTGGCAAGATTCGTTAGTTTCTTTCTGCCGAACAGAAGGCAGAAGCCAGAACGCAATGTTCTGATAAACCGTGGCGCGCTAGATGCTCTTTGTCAACTAGAGACGGTCTTAAGAGGCCGAAAGCGGTATGACGGCTTCTACTGATGATCCGCGGAGAACGCGAAAGTTAATTCAACCGCCACGCCAATGAGGGCATTCGTTTTTATACTTAACAGTTGGCACCCCTGGCGATTGACAGGACCTTACTCTACAGTGGCGCCATCTTGATGAGTGCAAATACGATAGTCCTCCTACCACTTTAGCGCTCACAAGTTGGCGCCACTGTCTTCGCTACTAGCAAGTGACAGGACCTTACTCTACAGTGGCGCTAACTGGTGAGCGCTAAAACGATAGCCCTCATTGTGATGTACTGATGTCCCGCGATCCCGACTAACTATCAAGTTTTTAATTAATAGCCCTGCCCATCATGGAGAGCCTCGCATAACTCACTCTGGTGGGTATGCATTTTCCTGACTAAAAATGAAAAAAAATAGGTTTACCTAAACAGGGTACTTGACACCACCATAAATTGACGACTAATGTGCGCTGCCGCACGATTCGTCTCGCCTCGACTCCAAGAGTCTAAGATTCGACTCCATGTCAGTTCAATATTATTGTCTGGTGTGATAAGAACATTTTCCAATGGTCCTTCGATATCAAGATTGCTATTATCTGATGCCGACATACTTGTGTAAGGCAAGATAATAAAGTAATTTACATATCTACAAGTAATTATAATTTCAATATAAATATTTTCCTTTTTAAATGGAATGAACTATGTATGTTTTTAATTTGGAGTACTTATAAGTTGATTATTTTTGGAAATAAAATGCTTACTGTTTAACTTTTACTATGATGGTAGAGTACACCATTGATAAAAATAACATGAGATAGGCAAATGATAATAGTGATCTTTCATTACTTTCAGGCACATGTTTGGTTACAGATTAGTTGGTTGAAGTTTGATAAAAATTTAGTAAACATTGTCTGCTTGTGCAATCTGTAACCAATATGAAAATCAAATGTAGACCAACTTTAAATTCTGATGATTCTTGCAAAAGGTGGAATATAAAATTCAAAGTAGATGTCTTATGTATTCAAAGATATTGTGTTAGATCTGAAGAAATATTTACTCTTATGTTACTTTAAAGCTGACACATTGGCCTGGATATGTTTCGTTCGTTCGTTTCAGCCAAATGACGTCCACTACTGGACAAAGGCCTCCCCCAAGGTTTTCCACAAGAACGGTCCTGCGCTGCCCGCATCTAGATATTATGTTTACTTAATAGTATTTTGTAGATTATTATAATTTGCATGTGCAGTAGGTACCACGAGACTATCGCCAGGACTCAGCGGGCACCATTAAAGGCTTAAAAAAAGACGCCGATTATAATCTGGAGTCTAAACAGAACTATTTCAAGTTTGCGTAATTACATATTAACAGGTTGCAGATGTTTTTCATAGACATCTGTTTTTATACTACGCGGCTACGTTCTCTTCCACTAATAACGAACAATCGTTATTGACTTAGATGTGGCGCATATAGTGGCACTAGAGTTGTGTTTAACCTTGTTCAATAGCTTCGTTCTATTTTGATGCTACAATGACTGCTCCAAGACCCTGTTTTACTCAATGTCATGGCCGAGCCGAACTAAGGTCAGTATTCCAAAATGTCACCCCTGATATTAATTAGACTGAATATCTAAGAAAGTAAGGGGTATTTTTGTTTGCGGGCGAGCGATAGCTAAGCCGGATTTATATTTGTATGACGTGTTGTATCGTGTTGTTATGGTTTCTGACGTGTCGCACACTAAATGTATGAACCGATTCCGTTCTGATGCGTCACCACCACAGCACGTTAGATCAATATAAATCCAGCTTTAAACTCGACCAGTTTCAAGCCTCATGTAATACAGACAGAAAAACATATTTTAGGTATATTTTAGCATTAAAAATCTAAAGGTAAGAAAAGTGTCAGATTGGTCGACTCGTGATCGTTAGGATGAACGCAGGTTCGATCCTCGGCACCGCTCAACTATTGTGGTAAAACCACTCATAACCCAAGCATATTAATTATTGAACCTACCACGAGGGGTTAACGGGACTTAATTAAAAAAAAAGCTAAATTGTGAATTTCTATTTTTCCAGATCCATCCCAACAGAAGAGGCCAAGGCGTTCGCGGAAAGAAACGGCCTTAGTTTTATTGAGACGTCCGCTCTCGACTCAACCAACGTGGAGCCCGCTTTCCAGAATATTCTCACTGGTAAAGAACCTTTTTTAACCTTCCTAGCATTTTAGAGTAGGTCAGGGCAGATAAACAATCTGGTTGCCTCATTCGCCGATCGCTATCGAGGTAGTGATTCTAATATAGTGGTACTTCACATCTGAATCTGCGTTCATCTAATGGTAGAATAGGAATCGACCTCGGCGTTTCAAACTATAGCATAAAATGAAACAATACAGAATTTGAAGAACTTTACAGATCAATCATACATCACAAAACCTCAAAATAACTTTATGATACTAGCACAGAATAATAATAAGTACTACGTACAGAAGTTTTACTTCGCGAAGGTATTTAAAAAAATGTATGCTCAATGTCATTAACAATATGGTGTAATTTAGCCTGTCTCAAGAGTCAAGCACCATTTTGTTGACAAACGTCAGTGATCGGCACTGCGCCGAAGCTATAGGGCTGACTTCGGTAAAATGATGTGACGTGAGGTGTGTCCTCGCAGTGTCTTGAGGCAACTTAAAAAAGTACATTTTGTGTTTTTATTATTATTTAGTGAGTTAAATACTGCACTGTATTTAGTACACCATTTTCTTTATTTTCTTCCATCATACACAAGAACACGCGTGCGTGAGTCAATGTTCGCTCGTATGTGAGGCCTTGTCGAATAGTATCCTGTAGGTGGGCCATCGTGCGTGTTTTGTTTTCGATGTAAACTCGCGGAGATGAAACAGGCCTGATACTAGGTACAATTAAGGTGTTTGCTTGCACTTTATACTGTTTATTAAAATAATGGATATATTGCTAGGTCGTATAAACTTTTAGCATCACATTTCGAATAATATAGGCCAACATCATTCACTCTTAAAAAATCTTACACTGATAACTTGTTGGTGTTGTAACCGACTTATCAATGATTTAACTCATGGACAAGATAACAAATGACGCGAACAATATTTTACAAATTGTAGACATGAAAACCGATGTTATTCTAAATAATTGAATTCCATTCAGTCTTGTGTTCATCATAAATATTCTATTACTTCCGTGTCCGAATGTAATAGCAGTCAAATCCAATCGAAGCCAATTGTTCCGACGAATTTATTGCTAACTGGGTTGATTGGTTAAAGAATTCCCTATTCATACAATATGTAATATACCTAGCCTAAAAGTATTTTAAAATAATAATAAATCTATTCTAATACATTTGATTTTATTCAGCTTTAAGTTATATGTCGTTGGTGTACCTATCTTTTTCAATAAATAAATGACAAGCTTTTTAGACTTTTAAGTCCTTCTAAACAAGGTCGTAGTTTAATTTATAAATACTTTTAATTTCACAGACTTGATCGTATGTAAAGATTGATCGTATAATTTAAGTTTCTGCGTAATATATGACTGACCTACTACGCATCTTACCATTATTAATAAAAATAAACCAGTAGATAACGCTAATGACGTCGCAGTCAATAACCGCTGTATTTTGGGGCGTTAACTTTTGTCTGATGCGATAGTCGTATCTTTGACAAAGCACACACGGGGGAGTAGTGTAGAGTGTTAAAAAGCATAAATATTTTATCCTTGTATCTTTGATATTAATGGACAGTCCCATATATGGTACGGATAGGTTCGCGGTGGCGGTGGCTTGTTGTTTTGAGGCCCACGCTACGCGGTCTTTATGTCATTACTAATCGCGTCAGAAGTTTGATATGTGGTAGTGTTTGCAATTATAGCAAGATATGAAGCGATTTATTTACCTTTTTTTTACAAATAAAAAAAACAACTTTTTTCTCGCGGATATGCGCAGATTATGTCAGTCTTATTTTATAAAATAAACATTTCAAAATTATTAACGAACTATTTTCGAAATCAATAATTATTACTAATTAATTACTGAATATCCTAACGTAACATATTTACTTTAATATTTTAGTTATATTAGAAGTTTTTAGTGTTCATTTGTTATCATAACAGCTAGCATACGAATTCACAGTTTATAGTTTGAATGTATAAGGAAGTTGGAATACCTTCCGTAGATTTAACCCATAGAGCATCGGTTCTATTTTAAGGACAGTGTCCTCAATACGTGTGGATGTCCGGCCCATACACTGTAATCATTCCTAATGCCCCTTTAAAGTTCAAGGCAGGTCGTTAACTCTCCTAGTATGGCCGGTACTGTAATGGGCTATGTCTTTGATAGGGACAAATTAGAACCTATTTTTAGTTTCACTGTTTGATCTATTAAAGAGGATGTTCAATAAATAAGCGTTTATTTTAACGTAAGCGTAGCATTAACGTTAGTCACTTGTAGGTCCAGGAAAATAGATCCTTCACTTGTTTCTGACTTTGTTTTAGAGTAGGCGCACACCGTTGATTTTTCGTCGGCCGATAGTTTAGTCGGGCAGTTGATCAGTATGGGCATGTATGGGAGTGCGCACACTACGCCGATTCGATTTGGCCGATTCTTCATACAAATTAAAATCGGGCACAACTATAGGCCAACTAAAAATCAACCGGTGTGCGCCTACTCTTAATGTTATAAATGCAATACAGATTAGCTGATAGTTTTCAAGGTAGCTTACCTGATCTGTGCAACGAGAGTTTTGTAAATTGCACATGCTATTTCCCACAATATACTACAGCCTTGGCCAAAAGTATTGAGCACCCCCTAAATACTGCTTATACGTGATAACTATAAAAGATACTCAAAGATATTTGATAAAAACCTTTCTTTGACAGGTTTTGAAACATAAACTCACGGCACAACGTGCAATAAAACACGTTTCGAGATGTTTAGCTATGATACTGTAGTATTGTTAGTCTTTGAAAAATCATAAAAAATCTTCTTCCGACCTCGCTGCTGAGTTATCAGCTGAAATTAATACGCCGATTTCTGCAAGAACAACTCGCAGAAGACTCCAAGAAGCTGGGCTTAAGGGCTATACAGCCAGAAAGAAGCCATGGCTCTCAGTAAAGACCAAAACAGCTCGTTACGAGTAGGCTTTAAAATACCAAACTTTTACCGAGGAAGATTAGAAAAATATTGTGTGGTCAGATGAATCAAACTTTGAGGTAAGTTAGCCAATATCATGTAATAACAATACGCGACAATAATATTATAAAACTATATTTGTAAAAATAAATATTGGACCGAAAAACACTTAACAAAATTTCGTTACTTTACGATTGTTGGCACACCTGGTGTGACATTTGTCCGTCGTCGAGTAGACGAAGAATTTACCCCGGAGTGTAAGGTACCTACCGTCAAACATGGCGGCGGCAGTGTGATGGTCTGGGGGTGCATGAGCGCCGCAGGAGTTGGGGAAATGTTTGTGTGTGAAGGACGCATGGACTCTACAAAGTACATAAACGTTCTTGAATCCGCACTTCTGCCCTCGTTTACAACACTTTTTGGTGACACCAACATGGAAAGCGTCAAATTCCAGCAGGATAACGCACCTTGTCACAAACGATGGCTGGTTTAGTGACAATAACATCGAGCTGCTTGAATGGTCTGCCCAGTCACCAGACCTGAACCCCATCGAGCATTTGTGGGGTCTATTGAAGGACAAGGTCCGGCGCCATTGAATAAAAACAAAAGAAGACCTAAAACGTCGCTTGCGGGAAGAGTGGAACGCTTTAACATGTGACGATTGTAATAAATTAGTACAATCTTTACCAAAAATAACTTCTGCAGTAATTAAGGCAAAGGGTGGTCCAACAAAGTATTAATTTTTTGTTGTTAATAAACAATATAAAACTGTTAAAAACTGTTTTGATTCAGACACATGTATAATTCCTTCAAAATTAATAAATATCATGGGTGCTCAATACTTTTGGCCAAGGCTGTATGTCTGCACTTATACTAAAATATTATATTTGGCAGTTTTCTATCAACAATTTCTAATCAAGTTATATCCTCAAATCAAATGTGATCGGTTTAGTACGTCATACGTCATCCACCTTTGCCATCAAGTTCAAGGTGGGTTATGAGCTAGCCTGTTTATTATTCAAGTGATGGCCTAACGGTATTCGGACCGTTCGGTTCGGAACTTCGGATACATGTGTGTATCGCTGTTTTTTCATTGTTCACTCTGAATAGCTTGTATGGATTCGGTTGACGAAACGGCAATTTTTATTGATTGTTGCATATGACCGTTTCCCATAGTGTAGGAGATTGGGATAGGAATGGGATGGGATACCTTCGATTGAGCAGATTCCACAGGACGGTCCAAGCTTGGTTCTTCTTTCACTTTCACAAACACTTGAATTTTATTGAGATGAGTTTAGCGCGCGATTTGGGTTTATTTGAATTGGTTTATTTTGGATACTTATTTAGTAATTAACGCCCAGATAGGTAGGCGAAGCGGCGCGTTGCGATGCGAGAGCGAGACTGAAAGTGGGAGGGAGAGGATAGGAAAAAGGGTCAGAATGAGTGATAGAATAGTGTGACATGAGTTTGAAATGTATGAGGTTTTAATGCTGGCGCGTACACATAGTTTAGTATGATTTTGTTGTATGTTCAATGAAATAAGCGCATCGTTCGTTATTCATTTAAATTTAATAGTTCGGAGGCGTCCTTATCGTCCTGTGCCAATTAGTAAATTGGGTCAATGTTATATCCTCGTATTTGATTAAAGGTTCTGCAAGTTTTATAAAGATAGTAGTCTTTTTATGTAGCAAGGGCTAGATCTTGATAATAATCTCACCGAAAGGGTGCAGGTGCGATATATGGTAGAACGAGCTTGCCCAGATGGCTGTTGACTTGCCTTGAAGGTCGAAGAGCGATTTCACACTACATCTTATCCGAATTCATAAAAATATGGGCCAGAATAATCGTAGAACTATTTGTATGATAGTTTACGAACTAGATCCGATTTCCGACATCCGAGAGTTTGTTTTCTAAATTCGTATTTTGGTGGATTCGGCTCGGTTGCCACCAAAATGGAGAGGAGAGATATTTGAATAATCAATCAGGATTTCCGAAACGAAGCTTAGTGGAGATGTGATGTGGAAATAAGGAAATCTGATTGGTTAATCAAACGTATATCCTTTAATCTTCTTCTTGTCGTGTCGACAACAAACCTACACAGCCAGTCTAAAACTCCCCCACAAGATTGGCGTTTTCAGTAGCCTTCATTAAATCTTCCTGCGTGCAGTTGTTTGGGCACGCAGGGTCCGACATCATGTGCTTCGTCGACTGGGTAACAGAACCTATCCTTAAATCATAAAAGCTTAGTCCACTCATTGTAATTACCCGAGAACGATGGTATTTCTATCGCAGGCAACTTAGTTCTCAAACCATATTTTGCTGGGGCGGTCACAGTGACGTTTTCACTGCCTTTGGTGACCGTGTCTAACTTGGGGGCCAATTCCTCTAAATGTTCTTTCATAAGAGTCTTCAGTTCTAAATAATCACCTTTAATCTCTGCTTTGGTTGAAACCGGGCCTTATTGTTGTATGATTGATTAATTTATTACGTCACAACCTGAATCTCTAAACCTTGTCTCGAAGCGCTGGTAGGGCCCAAAAGATAAGGAGACATGTAAAGTGCCCCATAAGGGCTACCTTTTCTTTTTTTATTATTTTCTATTGACGTTCATAAGTGCCACTTGTGGTCTAAACTGAATAAATATTTTTGATTTTGATTTTGATTTTTAAACTTAACGTGTTTCGTTCACAGAGATCTACAGGATCGTGTCGCAGAAGCAGATGCGCGACCCGCCCGAGGGCGACGTGATCCGGCCCGACGTGGAGCCCGCCGACCAGCGGCCCTCGCAGGCCGACAGCGTGCGCAAGCAGTGCTGCCAGTAAGGCCCTTTTCACATGTCCCGGTTGCCGGGTACCCGGTGGTGAAGTGTATGGGCATGGTACGTAGCTTTCACATGTACCGGCGTAATTAATCCGACATGCCCATACACTTCACCACCGGGTACCCGGCGCCGGATAGCCGGCAACCGGGACATGTGAAAAGGGCCTTACAGGTGTGCTTCTGGAAGCTTCTTTAGCGATAATGCACATTGGGCGACAAAACGCGGCGACAGACGCGGCCACAAATAATAATAACTACAAAAAGCCACTATCCTAAACACCTGCCGAATTACTAGGAAATTCTTATCTTACTTCTACGACTACTGTCTTACATCCTATCTTGCTTGACTGAGGTCCGCGTAATAGGTTAATTACCCAGACTTATTTATAAAAGATGGAGAAAAAATAAAAACTAGAAAATAATAATAATAATAAGTCATTTATTTCAACACACAGTCATAGGTTTAAGGTTACAGTTAATAATTATAATAATAATAAAACACAAAACGCATGCGCGCGTCATTTCATATTATTAGCTTGTCGTTGCGTAGACTGTGGTCTCCTATTTACGCTGTAGACTGCGTAGAACGTCACAGCGTATGCCGCGTCACAGTGCTTACTATGGAAATGTACTGTTGTGGTCTCCTTCAAACGTTGACATCGGCGTGCGGACATTATGGACGTTGATAGGAACGTTTAACGCAGACGTCGTACGCCGCGTATAGCGTATACGAGACCATAGTCTTATTCTGACTGGCTGTTCGATTCAGCCAAATGACGTCCAGGGCTAGACAAACGCCACCCCCAAGGCTTTCTACAACGACCGGTCCTGTGCTGCTCGCATTTAGGTACTTACTGCGACCAGATTTCACCAGATTTTCGGTCCAACAAATCGCCACTCGAGAAATTTTCGGCTCCAACGGACATCAGCTCTACGAGCTATGTACCCCGTCCACTGCCTCTTGAGTTTTAGCAATTCTGCGGGCTTGGTCGGTCACTGGTTTTCCTGCTTCTGACTGACGGCTTTGTTGGTTACATTGGATTTCCTGACAATTGGTGTTTAATATGATTATGGTGAACGACCTGTCTTTTGCCATATGAGATAGATAGATCATCATCATCAGATCGTTTAGTCTCCATTATAGACGACACTAATTTATCAGAGGCAAATTAATGATTTTTCCTATACTGACCACTTTGGCCCTCAGTCGCCTTTGACTGCATACACGGCAACCATTTGGTTCCGACAGAGTGCAATAAAACCATTTCACTTGACAGCCTAAACCCCGCATCCTATCTCCTCTATCCTCTTTATTGACTTTTAAACTTCAATAAATATTTTTCTCTTCCACAGAAAGTCCAGTTAATATCGGAGCCGAAGTCAAGAGAAGCATATTGCTGGAAAACTAATCACAATCATTACGAATCATTCCCGAGAAATGGTCTCCAACACGCAACAACCGGCCGCGGCCGGCGCTGGCGGTGGCTAATGTAGATAGCTTGTGTAATTATTGATATTTAGTGTCCGAACGAATTAACTTACTCTATTTAACCGTTGGTGTCATGTAGAAAACTAGATACACAGCGCTCGGTATGATATAACTAAGCTGCCCGGTGTCGTTGCTCGGACTTTCCGCGCTCGCACACCGCAATAAGTATTTGGTTTTGAATAATGAATTGTGCAATAACTATGAGCCGTGCGGATGCTTCGATTAATTTAGTGATTGTGAATCTAGTTGTTTATGTGAGATCGATGATATTAACGTAAAGTGAACTGTACCACGTTAGTACGAGTCCAAGCTTCGGTTATAGTAAGCACCCGGTATTTTTACATTAATTTTGCGCTCCTAGACGTACACAACACTGTGTAATTTATTCCTGATTTATTTTTATTTAGGGGAAAAACATTTTATTTCGAGTTCGACTTAGTAGATAATTCATTATAAATATCTATTTATTTAGAGAATTTAAAACTTCGCCGGGTACCGTTTCATTTCAGATTCGCGTTCGGATCGAATAGAGCGGCCGGCGAACGAAAGTATATAAAACTGTTAAATAACACAAATCATAGCTTCATAATTATTATTAAACTCATCGTTTTTGTATTACACTAGCCGGTAGTTCGTGATAAGTAACGAGATAGCTTTTTTAAAACGTTGTTTTATTTACGGATATTATGTGCCTTCGGACATGCGAGACATGTACATTTAAGCTTTGTTTCTGCCGCGGCGATGCGTGCCGCCGGCTGGCTTCGGGCGGACACACTTTGTTGTAGACTGCGAGTCTACGGTTCAAATTCTTTATTATTATATTGGCCCTTTTCAGAGCACTTGTACTTTTAAACTTCTAATATACCTTGTCCTGTCACCACTTCGGGACGACATATCCGTTGGTGCTGAAAAGAAGTGGCGAAAGAGTTACGTTATTCATTCAATAAGCTCACTGGCCTTTATTGGATACAGAAGAAAAGTATCAGTCAATGAAATCTATCGACTCGTGCGCCATCTAGTGTTACGCGTGCGTACTAAAATGTGGGGACGCCATCTACATTTTAGCTGTAGTTCTGAAGCAAAGTTATCAGCCCCCCTGGGCAAAACGCACTTTTTGATCGAATCGAAAATCGAATCCGTCAAAACTCCATACAAAAAAGGGGCTTTTCGACCACTTTTCGACTGGTTTGCGATTATAATTTGCACTTTGTCTAGACCCACAGTTTGGTTTCTGAGTCGATATGTTATAAAGTGTTAGTGGCCCAGGCCTAACAACCGTCCGCCCTGGCCGGCCCGCGGCCTAAGGCCAGGCCTAGGCCGAGCCTCCGCTTCACCCTTTGTTATGTTCTAACGAGACTATGAGAGATGCGGTGTTCGTTGTATCTAAGTAATATATTATTGTATTATGGTCATATGCATGGTTATTTTTTAGTGCCTATCTGTAATTACTTTATTAAAGACAAAGATAATAAAATATAATGTAAATTTCTTTGCGTTTTTATTATTCGACGCCCCCATTTAACACTAGAAGGGCCGGGCTGCATGCTATACCTTCAAAGACCGCAGCGGTCAATTTGACGGTACTAGAGATTAAGTGAGAATACTTATGAAATTATTACAGATTTTAAATAAAAAAATAACATAAAAATAATACAAATTTATTTTTTAATAGTAATAAACAATTAAAGTTAGTAACATTTGTAACAAGTAATAGTTTTTTTAGACTCTTTTGTACAATTTCCACAAACAATTTTTTTACAGATAGTGCAGTTTTCACATGTTTCATTTTTTTTACAATTACTATTGATTTGACATTGCCGCCTCTTATTGTCTGTAGTACATGGTTCACTTNTGTTTGAAGAAATCGTTGTTTACTATTCTTATCGCCGCCTTTATATGTATACCGTCACATTGACGGTGCGCGGTCTTAGTAGGTATTTGTCATCGAAACTCATATACAACATATTGTTATTTTCTTTTTCATATAGATTTAGCTTAACAATAGCAAATTAGGAAAAGTCATAAAATATGAAAAGAAACAAAAACATAGTTTGTGAAATATTTAACAATGAAATTGCTTTGCCGCCAATTTGACTGCCTTGGTCTTTCTAGTGTTAATGTCTGTACTCTGTATGAATCAGCTTATGAATTTGAATCGAATTCCTTCGCTTAAATGATTTGTTTATTTAAGAGGATGTGCCTTTATTTTGTCAATCTCATGCGGTTAAAATAAATTCAATTCCATAACAGCTGTATATGCTATTTGACCCATAAAAACAATGCGTGGCTAGACTGATCTGTTCAGGTCAGAGTAGACCAAAAGTCAAAATGTTCCTTCAATTTTCTGTAATCAAATCTATTTATTTATAATAACGCCTTTTTGTGTGAATTCGGATCTAAACACTATTTCTAATTCGGACATAATTTTAACTTATCTTCAAAAGATATTATTTTGCTTTGATTAGATAATATAATATTGATTAACCTTATCGAAGCCCACCACTTGGTACTAATTGAACCAGGGTCAACTTGATAAAACAATTCCCTTTTAAACTATTTGTCCCTTTCACTCTTACTAGTAACCAAGGTTTAGTGTGACAAATAGATACAAACAATCGAAATTGATGTCCTCAGTAGATCCTATATTATGTATCATCATGCTGATAATTAATTTAGTTTTGGTTCTATGTAAATGTAAATCATCGTGACTTGACAAAAACTAATACAGTAGTTTCCCTTTTTTATATGTGACTCAACACATGATATCACCGTATACCTACACAATGACTGGCAGAAATTGCAAGAACGTAATTTAAACGGTTTCTTTTGGTGATTATTGCCATCAGAAGTTTGCTGGCCATAAATAAATGCCCTGTTTGAACGATCCTACTGCATCTGGTTCAATAATATCGTCGTGGCATCAACACCGTTCAAGGCCGCCTGCCTTTTGTACAGATAAACACTTATCTGTTTTAGTCTTACTGTGGAGTTCTGAAGCGGTGCACGCGAGTTTCAAAGGTATGTTAAGTTTTTGCCGGCCGGCTTTTTTGCTCTACCTATTGCATTATAAAGAAGTCAAGGGTCGTTTCATTCGTTTCTAAATCCGCCTCTTCAGTAAACCAAAGTAAAATATCTAGACGCGTCCCTATTTGACCAAAATAAGCTTTGCTTCAAATCTAAAACACAATAAAACCTGCAAAACTGTGCCCTTTACCTAAGAAAATATTGTTTTTAAAAGACTATTTCCTATCCCACAGAGCTACAATGTCGATCGACCTCTACTACACGGCCGGGTCAGCGCCCTGTCGCCTGGTGTTACTGGTGGCTGCCGCATTGAACCTCGAACTCAATCTTAAACCTCTAGACTTAAGGGCCGGAGAACAGCTCACACCAGAATTTTTACAGGTAAGTTTTTTACTGTTTTCTAGTAGGTGCTATCGTTTTCAGCACTAGGGGCGTAGAATGCGTAGATAGTTTAGTATAAATTACTGGGTCTAATATCAGTAACAGTAGAGGGGGTAATCTTAATTGCACAATGAAATATGAAAATTATATTTGTCATGAAAAACTTAAGATACTCGGCGTCAAAAGGGACTCTGCTGCTAGT